>NW_012107397.1:2145728-2216735 GCF_000951045.1 Mandrillus leucophaeus
AGTTGGGGACTGTTTGCACCTGGGGCATGTGTTGAATCGAGGCTTGGCTTTTCCAGGGAGTCAGAGGTAAATAGCGAACTTCAGACATCAAAGGGCACAGTTATGTTGAAAAGTGAGTGGAAGTTGACTCTGTCTAAAGCTGTGAAGACATAAGGGACGACCTGGTAATATTCTTTAGTCAGGACAATAGACAGATCCGGATGACCTCAGGAAGGGCGGCTGGCTCTTGGGGGTGAACTTGGGGAATGAAAATTCTCAGTGGAGAAAAGGTTGCATAGCTCAACCACTAATGCAAAAGCTTGGCAATGTTTTAGCTTTTGGAAAAAATACAAAATGGCCCCGGTTCACTCAGATACACAGGACCCACTCTAGCTAATAGCCATGTTCTTGGGCAGTGATTTGACTAAGTAGTTTAAAAGATAGTTTATTTAATGTAGAGTCCTTTAGCTTTCAGGGCCCAGTATATTTGAAACCGTGCTGTTTCTTTTCAAAATTTCACAGCATCTCCAACTGTTTATAATTGGAAATTAAAATAAAAAACTGAAAGGACAAAGAATTCATTTAACTGAAAAGGAAAAAAAAAGTTTGTTGTGTCTTAAGTGCTTGCCTTCCCTGAGGACTGAACTGCTACACTTTAATTTTCATGGTGTTCAGAAAATTACAAGGATGTGGCCTGCAGTAGAAATTCAAGAAAGTAATTGAATTAGAGAATTTAACTTATCATTTGTGGTTATTCAAAAACCAGAGGATGTATTTCTCCAAGAAACCTGTCTTGGGGAGGCTTCTAGCCTATAGAAATGTGTTTTCTGGAAATTCAGAGAGAGTCTTAAAGACGTAAAAGTCAAATTACTGTTAACAGGAGAGAAAGCTGAAGCCGCTCCTAGCCAGCATGAAAAGCAAGAGTCAAATGAGCCCCCAGTGGCCATGCCAGACAGTGTCTACCCTAGGCCAGCATGGTCCCACCCAGGACTAACATGGCGAGCCCCAGCAGGGAAGAAGCAGGAGCAGGGGATAAGAGGGCAGGCTCTGCAGTCAGGCATATCCGGGTTTGAGACCTTCTTCTGCCACTTCCTAACCTGTCAGCTTGGCCATATTCCCCAACCTCTCTAGGCTTCACTAGAACTTACTCTTCATCTATCAAAATGGAGCTAATGCTTCTTTCTTGGGGGAAAAAAAAAAAACCTCAGCCCACCGATCTAAGTGACACACATGCTATTCTCTCTCAGGCTAGAAGCAATTTGGTTTAATTGTGTCTACCATTTACAGATCCATTTATGTACCAAATTCTGCCAAAGAAGCCAGGCACGGTGGCTCATGCCTCTAATTCCAGTACTTGGGAGGCCAAGACAGGTGGATCATCCAAGGTCAGGAGTTCGAGACCAGCCTGGCCAACATGGTAAAACCCCATCTCTACTAAAAATACAAAAAATTAACCAGGCATAGTGGTACATGCCTGTAATCCCAGCTACTCAGGAGGCTGAGGCAGGAGAATTGCTTGAACCCAGGAGGCAGAGATCATGCCACTACACTCCAGCCTGGGTGACAGACAAAAAAAGAAAAAAAAAAATTCTACCAAAGAGAAGATTTTTATCTTCCAACAGGTGGGAGGCCCTTGGGTATTCTAATCCTAGTTGATCTACACTCTGCCCTCACATCAAAACATCACTAAATGAAGTGGAAAATCCACTGGCGTGTCCTCTTTAAAGTAAAGAGATGGGTTCTAGAGCAAAGGAAGGGTTCTAACCTCGGGGAGATGCTGTGAGGATTGCAATTGAGAAACTATATGCTGCATTGTAAATAGGATCATGTGCTTCTCACCAGCCACCATCCAAGATAAAGAGCATGACACAAAGCTTCAGGAACCCGCAGGCAGGCACGTTTACACTAGCAAATTATAAGCAGATGAGTTCTGTTTATCTGCGTTTATAAAACTCAGCCTGGCCCAGATACAGAAGCTCATTAGGAATCTACAGTGTGCTCTAAGTTGTACCTGTGTTGCCGGGGTGCCAAAACACAGGGCTGATTTAATGACCATAAACAATCAACTCAACTTATTGTTTGACATATACAAAACTATACTGTAGACCATGTTCCAACAAAGCTAGAGTTGGCCAACTGAAGTTTTCTTTTTTTCACTTGCCCAGGCATTATACAGACAGTCATGTTCCTAGAGCATACACCTAAATATTCAAGTTTAAAATTCAGCTTCCCGCTAGGCTTTTGGATGGACTGTCATCTCAGTGGTCTTTTTTCTTGTGGACCAGCTGCTGATTAGGGTTGTCAGTCACAAAGCATAGGGTGTAGTGTAACTAGCGTAAGCAGAAAAGCAATTTCTTGAGAGTATTAGATAACTTTTTCCAAAATCCCTAGGAAGACAGGGGGATGGGACTTGGTACTAAGCAGCCAGGAACTGTAGATTTATTGCCATCCCAGTCCTGGGCATCGGACCACACTGTCAGCCACCACTGCTGTCTCTGAAAACTGCTGCCTTTTCATTCCACTCAGACCCCTCCATGGGAAGCAAAACCACACCTCAGCTACTTTCAGAAGAGGCTTGTATGGGTGGGCTCATTGGCAAAGGCCAGGTCACATGCCATCATCCTAGTTCAAAAAAGGCTGGTAAGCTGAATTCTAATTCCTACATTGGAGAGGTAGGACTCAAGTGGAAATGCCCCTAAATATAGAATGACTGGTCAAAAGGCAGTGGCCAGCCAAAGTATGATATGCATATCCACAATGCTATAAAGTATATCTTTGTCTTACTTTTCTTGGAAACCGTTTGGTTTATTACAAAATCAAAGTTTACAAGGATAAATATAGCAAAGTATCTCCTGATTTTGAATTGACTTATGACTATGGTATGAACTCTAAATTCAAATAAATGTATGTGCCACTAACAATAATTTTCCTAGTAGACTGCCCAAAATGGGTCTGGTCACCAGAGTTGATATGGTCTATGCGGTGCTATGAAATAAGCAGCTTAAAAATGAAAAAGGTCTTACTCATTAATCTGTGTAAATTTTTCACCTGGCTACATCACATGAGACTTTCTTTATAACAGATAAAACAGAAAGCTTTTCTCTTTGCCTAGTAGTTTATAGTTCATGAATATCTGCTTCCACTTATATGTCCCCTTTTTCCCCTAAAAAACATGTTTTTAAAATTTGCTTAGAAATCAGACCCATCTATAAATCAGGGAAAGAGCCCTTGTATACATTTAAATCTATCAGGTTTCTGGGTTATACTAGTAATAGATGAAATAAAACTGAATCACCTCCCTACATTCCACTAAAATGCTCATGAATTAAAATATGGCTACTTCAATCTATAAACCTCCATTAGGCTAAATAGGAAAATGCTAGGGGTATTCTCGTTATAGTCAGGAATGAGAAAGGTACATCGACAATTAAATCATACAATTTTATACTTATATGAAGGTAACTACTAAACCTGTCACTATGAAACAAATCAGTTCCCTATGTGAAAATTAAAAGATAAGTATAAGCCAAAAAATCAGAGGGTAAAAGCTGAATATTTTCTTTTACCTCAGGGTAAATACTTGTTAAACAAAAACAAGGAAATCATAAGGGAAAAGAGTAGTACAGTTTATTATAAACAATTTTGAACAACATTAATATGCCAAAAGTGCCATAAATACATTTTAAGTATAATAGCACAAAGAGAAAATATTTGCAAAATGTGACAGTTCATTTGTATTTTCATCATAAATAATTCTTATAAATAATGGGACAAATAACCTAAGAGGAAAATGGGCAAAAGACAAAAAAAGGCCGGGTGCAGTGGCTCACGCCTGTAATCCCAGCACTTTGGGAGGCCGAGGCGGGCGGATCACGAGGTCAGGAGATCGAGATCATCCTGGCTAACACGGTGAAACCCCGTCTCTACTAAAAAAAAAAATGCAAAAAATTAGCTGGGCGAGGCAGCGGGCGCCTGTAGTCCCAGCTACTCGGGAGGCTGAGGCAGGAGAATGGCGTGAACCCGGGAGGCGGAGCTTGCAGTGAGCCGAGATCGTGCCACTGCACTCCAGCCTGGGCGACTAAGCGAGACTCTGTCTCAAAAAAAAAAAGACAAAAAAAATTACATGCCCCAAAAATATATTTTAAGAAATCCATCTTATTAAAACATAAAGAATTGAAGATTAATACAACCAAATCAGCGCTATTTTATTTTGTTAGACTGCCAAAGAGTTGTAAATGATAATACTGTCATGAAATAAGGATTTATATGTCTCTGATGAATGTGAGAATTTGTTGAAAGAAATTCAGCAATTTGATTTGAATCTTGAATAAAATTCATGCCCTTTGACCAAGTGTTATGCCAAGTGTCAGGTTCCAGCCCAAGCTGAGGACTGAGGGGAGTGGGTAGACCAGTGGCAGGTAGCTGGAAAAACACTCAAGGAATCATAAACAGTTTCAACATGGCTTTTACTCTCTCTGGGTGTGAGTAAGCCCAGGTGCAAGCTGTGGGCATAAACCTGGGCACAAGCCTGGCTGTGAGCCTGGCCGCAAGCCAACCTGAGCGCAAGCAGTATGTATATTCTCTCTCTGGGAGTGAGCCTGGGCATAACCCATATGTACAGCATTAGCAGAGTAATTATACCATTTGCAGACAACAGTGGCTCTGAGTCAAGCACGAGTTCACATGGGTGATCACCTAATGTGCCTCACATCGTGTGGTTTCATAATGTGCACAGTTGTGCACCTGCACTCCAAACCTGTTGAATCATGCTGCATTGGAAGGCCACCTCGGCCTACTCTTGACTGCAGCACATTGATTTTCCTTACATCGAGTCACTTTAATACTAATACTATTTACTCAGGAAATAATTTTTAAACAGTAGACTCAACAACAATAAGCTAGACTATAGCAGAAGACAAGAAAAATGGAAGACAACATGAGGTAGCCAGGAGAGTTCCTTGCTAGAGCAAAAATGAGCCAATTCCTGTGGAATTCATGGCCTATGTATCAATGAGGTGTTGATGGGAAGGGGGCTGTGATGAATGTCTGCTGATGGCCCAGGTATGGCTAGTGACACCCACCAGTGTCCAGGGAACTGATGATGAGGGATCCACAGCCAGTGTCTCCTGATAGTCCCACTCCAGGTCTCTATGAGCGTAGCAGGCAGTTTACAAAGGGAAAGTTTGTGAACATTTCAGCCTGGTACCTATCCATAGATGTAACAAAAACTAAACCTTGAATTGTTGCTTATTAACAAACTATAAATTGCCTACTACAAGAAATGAAGCCCAGTTGCCAGACCAACATAGGATATGGACAACTAGTAACTAGATGAAGTCTCAGAAAAAGCAATGGAAGGTTTGCTGACTTAGAGTCTAATGCAACCTTAATATAATCTTTATCAAGCAACTATGCTATAATTTCTCTGTCCATGTTCCATTATAATATCCAAAATCATCTACCTGAACCATCAATCCCTTGCTGGCATTCCTGATGACAAGTTGGGATTTTCTAATTCAGTAAAAAATAGAGTATAAGAAACTAGCTGCATGTAAAAACCCCAAGCTTAGACAATCTCTCACTGAGCCAGATAGAGGGAGCCTGGATAAAAATCTACACACTGTGCCATCCATTGCAACTATTATTAATTCAAAATTCCTCTAACACCTGTGACAAATTTTTAACATATCTCAAATTGATAGTTTCATGTGTGCCAAACACCCTTTATGTGGACCATGGATGCAAACAAACATTGTTGGCTTTGCTCAACTTTATGCCTTTCTCTATTTTACTCATCATACCTCAAACCACATTGTCACTTTCAGTTCCTCAAATACATCAAGCTTATTCCTTTCTTGAGATTTATGTACCTGCTGATCCCACCTCCAGGAATGCTATTCCCTTGAGTCTTTACATACCTATTTACCCTTCAAGTCTCAGAACAAATGAGACCTTTCTTGACCTTTCTAGTTATCCTCAACTAGCGCTGTATAATTGATTCTCAAACTTGACTGTACATTGGAATCATCTGAGGATTTTAAAAAACATTGATGCCTGCATCTCATCCCCAAAAATTCTGGTTTAATTTGTCTGCGGTAGAGCCTTGGCATTTAATTTTTAAAATATCCCCGGGTGATTCTAAATTGTCTGAAATTTTAGAATCACTGGCCTATATCTTTTCACCATATTTGTTTCCTTTATAGCACTTTGCAGGCTATAATAGTGATTAATGTGCTTGTTTATTTATTTATTGGCTGTTGACCATAAAGGCAGAATTTATGTCTATTTTATTTATCACCAAAAGTATTTGATGAGTGAATGCACAATGGAAAAAAAATCAGTGAGCATTTCATATTCTACCTTAAAAATTCATAGTAGCCCAAACTAGCACTTCTGCAAGTGTAATGTTCCTATAAATCATCTAGTGTCTTGTCAAAATATGAATTCAGATTCTGTATGACTTGGGAGAAGGCTGAGATTTTACACTTCTAACAAGCTCCCGCATTTTGGGTAGCAAGGGTCTAACATAATGTTTGTCTGAACATCCCTGAAAATGAGAGTCACTTGCAACCTCTAACTAAAAGAACAAATTACTGGTTCCCAATTCAGAATTACTTAATCAGAATTTCCATGGGAGGAGAATGGTAATCTGCATATACAATACGCATCCCAGCTGATTATTATCTTCAAGGAGGTTTGGTAAGCTGAAGAGTTACTCAGATACTATTACTTATTGTGTCTGTTTTCAAAAGTAATAATAGGATTATTAATTAACAATTAACCCCCCCCCCCCATATATAACTAAAACTCTGGACAAAATAGAATGAAACACTACCTGAAGATTCTGGAGAATAACAAAAGCAAGTAGATTCTGAGGGGGAGCTAACACTGAGAAAAGAAACTGGTAAGGAGTTGCTTTTCCATTTTTATGGCGTTTAGTCTCAAATCAGTCATGCTGAAGTCTGTCGGTAAACAGCAGCTAAAACTCTAATGAAAAAACGGAAGTCTAGGAGAACAGACTTCAGGGTAACCATGGTCACTTGATTATATAGGAGGAAAGCTAAAAAGTAGCGACCCAGAGGGAAAGAGCCAAAATCTGTGTGCAAACTTTTGCCTGAATCTCTGGCTAAGCCCTGAACTGTGCATGGGTGGGTAGTCTGCAAGCAAACCACCTAAGGATAAAACGATGGAATGGAGAGTTGAGTGACTGCCAAGAGGCATAGTTTGCAAGTTTAAGTCTAACAAACTTCACTGGCAACCAAAACAAAATTGCCAACATTCTTAAGAGGATTATAATTGAATCCAGTCTCCATAACACAACATTGGCAATGTCCAAGATAGAATTCAAAATTACTTAGACACAATAAGACAAATATTGTGTTAATCCAATTATGTAAGGCATGTCGAATAGGCAAATTCATAAGGACAGAAAATAGAAGTTACCAGGGGCTGGAAAAAGGGAGACTGAGACTTGGTAACTAATAAACAGAGTTTCTGTCGGGATGATGAAAAAGATCTGGAGATGGACAGTGGTGATGATTCCACAACATTGTGAATGTACTTATTGCCACCGCAATGTACCCTTAAAAATGGTTAACACTATAAATTTTAGGTTGTGTATGTTTTGCCATAAAGTAGAAAATAAACCCACTGTAACAAAAATGAAGGCTGCTTTCAGTAGATCATCAGTAGACTGAGCACAGGTTAGAAAAGAAGCAGTAAGCTTGAAGATATGTCAACAGAAAATTCCAAAACGAACAGTAAAGAGAAAAAAGAATGAAATAAAAAGCAATAGAATATCTAAAAACTATGGGACAATTATAAAACTGCAGGACGATGATGCAATATATGTGTAATGAGAATGCCAGAAAGAGAAAAAAGGAGAGAAAGAAACAGAAGAAATATTTTAAGTAATAATGGCTAAGGATTTTCCAAAATTAATGTCAGACACTAAAACATGGATTCAGGTAGCTCAGAGAGCAACAACCACGATAAATGTCAAAATATCTATACCTAGGAATATCATATTAAAACTGCAAAAAAAATACAAAGAGAAAATATTTTAAAAAGGCCATAGAATACAAATACTTATAGAGAAACAAGAATAAGAATTACATCAGACTTATATTCAGAAATCATGGCAGCAAGAATAATGTGGAGGGAAATATTTTAAATGTTGAAAGAAAAGAGCCCCACTAAGTGAGAATTCTGTTTCTATTGAAATTATCCTTCTAAAGTGAAGAAGAAATAAAGATTTTCTCAGGTACACAAAAATTGAGATAATTTGTTGACAGTGGAATTGCTTTACAAGAAATATTAAAAGAAGTTCTTCAGAGAGAAGGAAAATGATACAGGTTGGAAACTCAGATCTACGTAAAGAAAGGGAGCTGGTGAAGGAATAAATGAAGGTGAAATAAAGTCTTTTTTTTTTGTTCTTAATTGATTTAACAAAACAAGAGTTTATTCAAAATAATAATGGAAACAATCATTGAGTGATTATAACTTATAGAGAAGTGAAATGCAATATAATAAGGTAGAGAGGGAGGGACTTAGGAATATTCTGTTACAAGGGATTGCACTAGTCGTGAAACAGTATAGTATTATTTGAAATTGGACTTGGATTAGTTATAAATGCGTATTGCAAACTCTAGGGGAACCACAACAAAAGTTTTTTTTTTTTTTTTTGGTAAAGAAGGATAATATATATGGTAGTAAAGAAGAAGAAAGAGAATCATATAAAATGCCCAGTTAAAATCAGTGAAGGCAGGAAAAGTATGAAAGACAAAAAAGAAAGAACCATGGTAACAAATAAAAAACAGATACAAATATGGTTGATACTGATACAACTACATCAATAATCACTTTATATGTGAATGGTCTAAACACACCTATTAAAACACAGAGGCTATTGGAGTGGATAAAGTGAACAAACAAACCAAAAAAAAAGACCCAACTATATTTTGTCTAAAATAAATCCACTTCATATATGAAGACATAAATAGATTAAAAGTAAAAGAATGAAGATATACTATGCTGACACTAATCAAAAGAAAATAGAAATAGCTATGTAGATTCAAGCACAGCAGACTTCAGAGCAAATAAAAATTATCAGGGCTAGAGAAAGAATACTTTATATAACAACAAAGGGGGTCAATTCTCCAATAAAACATAACAACCAACCCCCCAAAAAAGCCATAACAATCCTTAATATGTACATGCCTAAAACAGAATGTCAAAACACATCAGGCAAAAATCGATAAAACTACAAACTAAAACTATTAGAGCTGAAGACTTGAACACCCCTTTATCGATAATTGAGAGATCCAACAAGCAGAAAAGGATGTAGTTGAACTGAACAGCACCATCAGTTAACCAGATCTAAATGCCATTTATAGAATATTTCATCAAACAACCACAGAATATACATTCTTTTCAAGGTCACGTGCAACACCCATCAAGATAGATCACATTTGGGGCCATAAAACACACCTTAACTAATTCTGAACAATAATAGAAATCAAACAGAGTATGTTCTCAGACCACAATGGAATTAAACAAGAAATCAATAATAGAAGGGTATCTGGAAAACCTCAGAATACTTGCAGATTAAATAAGATACATGTAAATAACAGGTAGGTAAAAAAATCTCAAGAGAAACTTAAAAATATTTTGAACTAAATGAAAATGAAAACACAGTTTATCAAGATTTGTGGGGTGCAGTGAAAGCAGTGCATAGAGGGGAACTGACAGCACTGAATGCATATATTAGAAAATAAGAAAGATTTAAAATAAATCTAAGTTTTTACCTTAAGAAACTAGAAAAAAATAAACAATGAAAACCTGAAGCAACAAAGAGAAATAATAAAAATTAAAGCAGAAATCAATGAAATTAAAAGACGGGAAAACAACAGAGGAAATCAATGAAGCCAAAGTGTCTCTTTGTAAAGATCAATGTTAGTGACAAACTTCCAGCCAGGCTCACCAAGGAAGAAAGAGAGGTGACACAAATTATCAGAATATGAAATATCCGAATGAAATAATATGAGGAATGTAAAAAAAGAGGAATATGGGTGGTGTAATTCAGTCTTGAGTTTGAAAGCCTGAAAACCAGAGGAGCCCATGGTGTAACTCCCAGTCTGAGGCCAAAGGCGTAAGAACTAGCGAATGGGAGGAGGAATAAAGGCAGGTGAGGGTGTGTGGGCCCCAGAGTGCAAAGGTCCAAGTACCAGGAGCTCTAACATCCAAGGGCAGGAGAAGATGATGTGCTAGCTCAAGAAAAAAGAGGTAAAATTTTCCTTTCCTTTACCTTTGTGTTCTATCCAGAATCTCAATGGGTTGGGTGTGTTGCCCACTCACACTGGTAAAGGCAGATCTTCCTTACTCAGTCTACTGATTCAAATGCTAATGTCTTCCAGAAACACCCTCACAGACACATCGAGAAATAATGCTTTACCAGCTATCTGGGTATCCTTTAGCCCAGGTAGTCATATAGATACATAAAATTAACCATTACAAAAGGATAATAAAGGAATATTATGAACAACTCTGTCCAGAAATTCTTTGAATAGACAGTCTATGAAAATTCATACAAGGAAAAAATAAACAATCTCAACGGCTCTATATTTATTTAAAATTTTGATTCAACAATTAATCATCCTTCAGAAAAGAAACACTAAGCTGATGGTTTCACTGCTGAATTCTACCAAACATTTAGTGAAGAAATGATATCCATTCTCTACAATCTCTTCAATAATATACAAGTGAAGATATTACTTCCTAATTCATTCTATGAGACCAGCATTACCAAAGCTGGATAAAGACATTACAATAAAGGAAAATTACAGACCAGTATCTCTCATGACAGATAGAAAAATCCATAACAAAGTATTAGCACGTTTAATCCAACAGTGTTCTTTAAAAACAAGAATTATGCACCACAAGCAAGTGGAATTTATTCTAGGCTGCTTCAACATTCAAAATTCCATCAATGCAATCTATCACATTAACAAGCTAAAGCAGAAAAATCATATGATCATGTAAATATATGCAGAAAAAGAACTTGACAAAATCTAACACTCACTCATGATAAAAGCTCTCAAAAAAAAAAAAAAAACTAGGAATAGAGGGGAACTTCCTCAGCTTGACAAAAAAAAATATATATATATTTTAAAGAAACACAGCTAACATTATACTTTAATGGTGATAAATGAGGTACTTTCTCGCTAAGATCAAGAAGGCAAGGATGTCCCTTCTCGCCATTTCCACTCAACATTATCCTGGAAGCCCAGGCTCATGGCAGTAAGATAAAAAAGGGAATAAAAAGTATGGAGATTGAAAAGGATGGAATAAAACTCTTTTCTCACAGATAACAGATTTGCTATGTAGAAAAATCCCAGAGAATCAACAAAAAATCTCCTGGAACTAATAAGCAATTATAAAAAAGTTTTAGGACACAAGATTAATATAAAAAGTCAGTTTCTTTATGCCAGCAACAATTAGAATTTTAAATTAAAAACACATAGCATTTTCATTGGCAGCATAAAAATTAAACACTTATGTATAAACTTAGCAAAGTACATATAAGATCTACATAAGAAAAAGTATAAAACTCCAATGAAAGAATTTAAAAGATTTCTAAATAAATGGCTATGCTGTTCCACATTCATGGATAGGAAGACTCAATATTGTCATGATGTTAGGTTTTCCCAACTTGATCTATGGATTTAATGCAATCCCAATCAAAATGTCAGCAAGTTATTTTGTGGATATCAACAAACTGATTCTAAAGTTTATATGGAGAAGCAAAAGACCAGAATAACCAACATAATACTGAAGAGGACTGATATTACCTAACATCAACACTTAGTACAAAACTACAATAATGAAGACAGTATGATACTGGTAAAAGAATAGACAATAGAACAGAATAAAGAGTTGAGAAATAGACTCATACAATACTGTTGATGGATCTTTGACAAAGAAACAAGGGCTACTCAATGGGGAAAGCATAGTCTTTTCAACAGTTGGACCAGAAACAATTGAACATCCACATGCAAAGTAGTGAATCGAGACCTTACACCTTTCACAAAAATTAACTCAATGGATCATAGACCTAAATGTAAAAGGTAAATTTCTAAGATTTCTGGAATTTACGCAAGACAAAATATAGGTAATCTTGCATTTGGCAATTATTTTTAGATATTAGAGACTGAAAAAACAAGCCACAGGCTAGGAGAAAATATTTGCAAAACACATGTCTGATAAAGAACTTGTATCTAAAATATACAAAGAACTCTTGAAACTCAACAAGAAAAACAATCCTATTGAAAAATGGACAAAATATCTGAATAGACAGCTCACCGAACAACATATACAGATGGCAAATAAGTATATGAAAAGATGTTCAACATCATATGTCATTAGGGATTTTCAAATTAGATCAACAATGAGATACCACCACACACCTATTAGAATGGCCAAAACCCAAAACGCTGACACCACCACATGCTGGGGAGGGTGTGAAACAGTTGGAACTCTCATTCACTGTTGGTGGTAATGCAAAAAGATACAGTCGTTAGGAAGACAGGTTGGCAGTTTCTTACAAAGTTAAAACATAGTCTTACCATACAATCCAGCACTCCTATTCCTAAGTATTTATGCAAATGAGCTGAAAACTTACATTCACACAAAAACTTGCACACAATACTTAGAGCAGCTATATTCATATTTGCTAAAAACTGGAAGCAACCAAGATGGCTTTCAGTGGGTGAATTGATAAGCAAGTTGTGATACAGCCAAATTCATGAAAACAAAAATGCAATTTACTTTTAAATTAAAATTTTTTAAATTAAAAATTACATGTTTTAAATACCAAATCAACAATTTATACAATATAGATAAATTCTTTGAAAAATATCCATGAACTAGAAAATCCGAACAACCGTAAATATTTTTTAAAGAAAGTAGATTCATCACCAAAATCTTCCCACTAAGAAAACTCTAGGCCCATACAGTTTCATTAGTGAATTCTATAAAATTTTCCAGGAAGAAATAATGCCAATTTTACACAAGTGCTTTCTGAAAATTGAGGAGGATGGAACCCCTTCAAACATGTTTAATTAGGTTAGCATACCCTAATACCAAAACCTGACAAAGACATTACTAAAAAATGAAGTTCAGGCAAATATCCTTTCTGAACATAAATGCAAATATGCTTAACCAACCTACAGCTAATTGAAGCTAGCAATGCATTTAAAAGATTTTACCAGATAGGGATATGCCAGGAGTAGAAGGTAGATCTAAAAATTAATGTAGTTTTTCATATTAGCAAAGTAAAAGAAAAAAAGATGATCATTTCAATAGATGCAGCAAAAGCATCTAACAAAATCTTATGTTCATTCCTGATTTTAAAGAAAAAAACTCAGTAAACTAGAAATAAAAGGGAACTTCCTCAATCAGATAAAATTATCTATAAAAAAACCTCTGCTTAACATCTCTACTTAATGTGAATTATTGCCCTGTAAGACTGGAAATAAGACAAGCATGTCCACTTCATTGCACATTGTCCTGGAAAACCTAGTCAATCCAAGAGGACAGGTTTTTAAAAAATGAAAGGGATAAATATTAGAAAGGAAGAAATAAAACTGGCTCTATTTCTGGATGACACATTGTTTACACAGAAAATCCTAGGACATCTATTAAACAGCTGTTAAAATAAGTAAATAAGTGAGGTTAGCAAGGTTGCAGAAATCATAATGAATATACAAAGCCAGCTGTAATTTTTCATAAGAACATAAACAATTAAAAATTGACATTTAAAAATTGATATTATTTATAATAGCATCAAAAACATAAAATACATAGGAATAAATTTAACAACAAACATGCAATTCTTCTACACCAAAAACTACAAAACATTTGTGAGATAAATTTTAAAAGATCTAAGTGAATGGAGAGATTGAGCATATTTATGGATTTGAAGTTTAATATTTTTACGATATCAATTCTGCACACATTGTGTAGACTCAGTACAATCCCAGTCATCTCAACAGGCCTTTTAAAAAATAGAAGTTGATAAGCTGATTCTAAAATGTATACTGAAATGCAAAGGACACAGAACTGGGCAGTCTAATACATACAGTAGCCACAGTTGGCTGTTTATACTTAAATTTTAATTAATTAAAATTAAATATAATTAAAAATTTATTTCTCCTTACTCACTAGCCATATTTTAAGTGCTCAATAGCCACACAAGGCTAGAGACTGTCATATTGAACAGTGTAGATACACACCTTTTCTATCATTGCAGGAAGCTCTATTAGAAAGTGCTGACCTAAAATATCCAAAGCAATTCTAACAAATAACAAAATTGGAAGACTTAGACTACCTGTCTTTAAGACACACAATAAAAATTCACTCATCAAGAATGTGTGATATGCACATAAAAATCAACAAAATAATCAACAGAACAGAAGAGAGAGGCCAAAAATAGACCCATATCTATGCAGCTATTTGATTTTCAACAAAAGCTCTAAAGCAATCCAATGAAGTAAAATAAATCTTTTCAAGAAATAGTGCTGAAATAACTATTATTATAAAGAAAATGAACAACAACCTGTACGTCACACTATATACAAAAAATAATTTGAGGTGTATTCCAGTCTTAACACAGCCAAAATCACAAAACTTTTATAGGAGAACATAAAAAAAATATATCTTTTTGACTTGGGAGTAGGCAAAGTTTTATTAGGTTACCGAAAGCAATAACAGAAGAAAAATTGATAAATTAGACTGGTGGTGTGCACCTGTAGTCCCAGATCCTCTGCAGGCTGAGCCTGAGAGGTGGAGGTTGCAGTGAGCCATGATCACACCACTGCACTACAGCCTGGGTGACAAATCAAGACCCTGTCTAAAAAACAAACAAACAAAAAGCCACATACTAGAAGCAAACATTCACTAAACATATATTTGACAAAAGACTGGTACCAAGACACAAAAAGAACTTCTACAACATAGTAAAACAATCCAATTTTAAAATGTTTAAAAGATTTAAACAAACACTTTACAGAAAAAAAATATATATATATATGTATATACACACACACAGTCAATTAGTACATGAAAAAGTGTTCGACATCACTAATCTCACAAATGCAAATTAAAGCCAATTGAGATACCATAACACTCCCATGCACACAATTCAAACAGGTAGACACCGTTATTATTTCCATTCTACAAAGAGGGAACCGAGATATGGATAAGTAGTCATTTGCTTAAGGTAATATTTAGCAAATGGTGGAGCTGAGACTTAAACTCAGGCTGTGTCAGAGTAACTCCGTCATGATCACCCTCTATGAAAGTATTTTCATCTGAGTCTTCTGTTTCTCTAGTGCCCGCTTCCCTGAAAAGAAGAAAGATAAAAAGAGGAAGAAAGAGAGAGAAAGAGAAATGGAAGGAAGGGAGGGAGGGAGGGAGGATGGAAGGAAGAAGGAGGGAAGGAAGGAAGGAAGGAAGGAAGGAAGGAAGGAAGGAAGGAAGGAAGGAAGGAAGGAAGGAAGGAAGGAAGGAAGGAAGGAAGGAAGGAAGGAAGGAAGGAAGGAAGGTTGCTTCAGTCTCTCAGAGGCAAATGCTCTTTCCAGTTGCCTGCCCAGAAGCACTGCGGCCTCAGCCCTTTCAGGTGAGTTGTGCCCTAACAGTCTTCCTTCCAATCTCTCAAAGAAATATGAGTAAAAGAAGACTGGTCTCAGAGCCTTGCTCTGTCTAGACAAACAGCATAATACAATCACTCACTTCTCAATTGATATTGACCTCTGCAGTTTCACATGCTATATTCAGCAGCTAATAAACCTCTAGAATTCATTAAAACTGCTCTAAGTTCCTGGAAAAGAAAAACTAGTCATTGGAACATTTACAGCTGACTGAGCCTGGAAAGTGCATTATAGTTCGATTTACAAGTTAAATTCCACCTTATTATTAGCCTATAATAACTACATCACCAATAATAATGAGGCCGTGCTTGTTTTTCTTCCTTTTCCCAACCATTACACATAGGAAGAGGGTAAGACTCTGTCTTAAGCACAAATAAAAATAAAAGAAAATGTACTAACAGGGATTTATAAGAATTAAAATTATAACAATATGTGTTAGATGAATAGAACAAAATATTTGGTTAAACACTGGCTTAGTGTAGAAGATGCAGAGCACTATAGGCATTTGCAAGTGAAGGAAAAGTATCAAGTCTGCTGTCTGCAAAGATTGAGGGTTTTTTGGTTGTTTTGTTTTGTTTTTCAAGACAGGGTCTCACTTTGTCACCCAGACTGGAGTGCAGTGGCGCAATCTTGGTTCACTGCAGCCTCGACCTCCTGGGCCAAAGAGAGTCTCTTACACCAGTCTCCCGGGTAGCTGGGACCACAGGTTTGTGCTACCACAACCAGCTAATTTTTGTATGTTTGTAGAGATGAGGTTTCACCATGTTGCCCAGGCTAGTCTTGAACTCCTGACCTCAAGCAATCCACCTGCCTCAGCCTCCCAAAGTTCTGGGATTACGGGCATGAGCCACCATGCCCGGCTGTTTTGTTTTGTTTTGTTTTGTTTTAAGACAAGGTCTGGCTCTGTTACACAGGCTGGAGTGCAGTGGCATGATCATAGCTCATGCAGCCTTGAACTCCTGGACTCAAGCTATCCTCCTGCCTCAGCCTCCCAAGGAGCTAGGACTACAGGTGCACATCAGCACCCCCCAGTTAATTTTTAAAACATTTTTTAGAGACAGGATCTCTATGTTGCTCAGATTGGTCTTGAACTCCTGGTCTCAAGGGACCCTCCCACCTGAGCCTTCCAAAGCACTGAGATTACAGGCCTGAACCACCACTCCTAGCCAACATTGAGATTTCAGATAAGGTCAAATGTGGCTTCTGGAGAGAGACTGTTGAAACTGACAAGTTCGAGAGGGTTAAAAAACAATGTCCAGAGGAGCTTCTCTTGGCCTTTCCCTAAACTGCTCTTAGTATTTCTCAGGCTTATGGTTACTCTCTTAAGAAGATAGTATTGCAGATGGTGTGACTAGTGAACTGGAAACGATTCCATTAGTAGTTTCAAAGTACCTTGCTTTATCCTCTAATTGGCACACACTCACAAAAATCAATTGATGAAAACAGCCTCTCTGCTCAAATCCGCGGCTGTTTACTTGTGAATTAGAACACATCCAACCAAAAACCATCAGGAAATGGCTGTCCAGGAAAAACCTGGAAATTTTGGGCCAGTCGCTGAACATCCAATGTGGGGTATCATGTCCTTAGGCCAGCTGATGTTTCAAAGAAGACTCAAAGATATGAGATCTGATTGCCAATGTTTTTAAGAGGTTTCCCTAAAAAGGTCAAAACAAATCTAGTCATTTAATGATGGAATAAGTCAATGGTGACTAGAGAGAAGCATTGCCAATGCTCTCATTTGTAACATCCTTGCAGTCCCAGGGTTATTCCTCAGATCACAATGTGTTAAAATGACTTCTGAATGTTGATGAGTATCTCGCCTCCAGAAAGTTTACCATTTAGTTGAGCTTCCCCAAGCACCAGTCACAAGTTTTGCTGTGTCAGTTTGGTCAAGGTACAAAAATCTTTGCATCCAAACCTTTATATCTCCAAGTAATAAAAATTTTTAACAATTAATTTCAACTCTGGCTTTTTGGTAATATATAACACTACCATTGTTTGACCAGTTATTAGGTACATAACAATCTTCTAGAAATTCTACAGGCAATAATTCCAATCTATGTAACATCCTGATGTGAGGTACTATTATCCCTGTTTTGTAGATCAGCAAACAGAGTTCAGAGAATTAAGATTATTTACCCAAACTAGTCTACAAAGCAATAAATGGTAGACATTGAATTTTGATTCAAGTTATTCTTCTTTCAAAGCCTCTGCTTTTTCTCTTAACGTAACAGCTAAAGTGGATTGGATCAGCTTATGTGGGTCATGTCCATAGGCTTCGGAAATCACGTCCAGGGCAGGTGTCATCATTCCCAGTAAAAGACAGTTCATGAGTGCTGTGCACATGGGGAAAATGAATCACCATCATCCAGCTCCTAACACTGCAAATTCAAACACCAGTGATGCCTCAGTGAGCAGTGGGGCCAGGCATTCTAAGCAGGGCAATATTAACCTGACACCCAGACTATTATCAATGCTGGTGCCCGGTGGGTGTGTCTGTTATCAGAAAGCCCACGATCAAGCTGGTTGGGCTCACTTGCTATTCATGACCACAAATTCACATCCTACTATCTCATTCCTCAAGTGACAAAACCAGACTTCCTTCTCCACCTCAGCACTGAAATGGCTATAGTCAAGCTTACCAATAACCTTCATGCAGTGAGACACAAAGGCAACTTTTTGGTCCTCACCGCATCCTTGAAATTCTCTCCTCTCTGGGTGTCTATGTCTCCACCCTCAGCTGGGCTCTATTGACTACTCATCCTCCACCTCCTTTAGTGACTTTTCCCTTGGCCCAAACTCTAAATGTCTTAACATGACATGGTCTCAGACCCTCTACTCTTTCCTAACTGTGCTTTCTCCCTAAAGTATAAATTTTTTAAAAATCCCATTGAGTACAAGCATATATATCCCACCACCACAGATGCAGAAATCCTCAACAAAATACTAGCTAACCAAATCCGGCAGCACATGAAAAGGCTCATTCACCACGATCAAGGAGGATGTATTCCTGGGATGCAACATATGCAAATCAATAAATGGGATTCGTCACATAAACAGAACTAAAAACAAAAACCACATGACCATCTCAATAGACACAGAAAAGTCTTTGGATAAAACTTAATATTCCTTCATGTTAAAAATCCTTAAGGAACTTAGCAACAAAGGAACATACCTCAAAACAACAATAGCTGTCTATGGCAAACTCACAGACAACATTGTGCTGAATGAACAAAAGCGAAAAGCATTCCCCTTAAGAAAACCAGAACAAGACAAGGATACCCACTCTCACCATTCCTGGTTTTTTTTTCTAACTTTTATTTTAGGAACCAAAGAAGAGCCCCAATAGCCAAGGCAATCCTGCACAAAAAGAACAGAGTGGGAGGCATTATGTTACCAACTTCAAACTACGTTACAAGGCTACAGTAACCAAAACAGTATGGGATTGGTACAAAAACAGACGTACAGACCAATGGAACAGAATAGAGAGCCCAGAAATAATGTCTCACCACTCCTATTAAATGTAGTACTAGAAGTCCTAGCCAGAGCAATCAGGTAAGAGAAAGAAATAAAAGGCATCCAAATACAAAGAAAGGAAATCAGACTATCTGTCTTTACAGGTGATACGATTCTATAACTAGAGAACCTCATAGTCTCTGGCCAAAGTCTCCTAGAACTCATAAACAACTTCAGTAAAGTTCCAGGATACAAAATGAATATAAAAACTCAGCAGCATTTCTATACATTGATAACATCCAAGCTGAAAGCCAAATCAAGAACACAATCCAATTCCCAAGAATCACAAAAAGAATAAAACACCAGGAATACAGCTAACCCGGGAGGTGAAAGATCTCTACAATGAGAACTATAAAACACTGCTGAAAGAAATCAGAGACAACACAAAAAATGGGAAAACATTCCATGCTCATGGATAGGAAAAATCAGTATTGTTAAAGTGGCTATATTTCTCGAAGTAATTTACAGATTCAATGCTATTACTATCAAACTACCAATGACATTTTTTTCACAGAATTAGAAAATGCTATAGTAAAAGCATTTTCTTTTCTATATGGAACCAAAAAAAAAAAAAAAGTCCAAATAACCAAAGCAATCATCCTAAGCAAAAAGAACAAAGCCAGAGGCATCACACTGACTGACTTCAAACTATACTATAAAGCTGCAGCAACTAAAACAGTATGGTACTGGTACAAAAACAGGCACATAGGCCAATGGAACAGAAAAGAGTACCAGAAATAATGCTGCACACCTACAACCATCTGATCTTTGACAAAGTTGGTAACAATAAGTAATGGGAAAAGGACTCCCTATTTAATAAATGGTGCTGGGATAACTGGCTAGTCATAAGCAGAAGATTCAAAAGGGACCCCTTCCTTTCGCCATATAAAAAAATCAACTCAAGGTAGATTAAAGACTTAAATTTAAAACTTAAAACTATTAAATCTGTAGAATAAAACCTAGCAAATGCCATTCTGGACATAGACCTTGGCAAAGATTTCATGACAAAGTCTCCAAACACAATTGTAACAAAAACAAAAATAGACAAGTGAGACCTAATTAAACTAAAGAGCTTCTGTGTGGCAACAGAAAGTATCATCAACAGAGTAACAGAAAACCTACAAAATGGGAGAAAATATTTGCAAACTCTGCATCCAGCAAAGGTCTAAAATCCATAATTTATAAGGAACTTAAATCAACAAGCAAAAACCAAACAACCCCATAAAAAAATGGACAAAAGATATGAACAGATGTTTTCAGAAGAAGACATACATGCAGCCAACAAGCAAATGAAGAAATGCTCAACAGCACTAATTTTTAGAGAAATGCAAATCAAAACCACAATGAGATACCATCTCACACCAGTCAGAATGGTTATTACAAAAAAGAACAGATGTTGAAGAGGTTGCAGAGAAAAGAAAGCACTTATGCACTGTGATGGGAATGCAAGTTAGTTCAGTCACTGTGAAAAGCACTTTGGAGATTTCTCAAAGAACTTAAAACAGAATTACCTTTTGACCCAGAAATCCCATTAGTGGGTATATACCCAAAGGAATATAAATCATTCTACCATAAGGACACATGTACGTATATGTTCACTGCAGCACTATTTGCATCAACCTAAATATCCATCAATGGTGGAATGGATAAAGAAAATTTGGTACATACACACCATGGAATACTATACAGCTATTAAAAATGAAAAAATGTCCTTTGCAGCAACATAGATGTAGCTGGAGGCCATTATCCGAAGGAAAATAATGCAGGAACAGAAAACCAAGCATGCATGTTCTCACTCATAAGTGGGTGCTGAGTACCCATGGACACAAAGATGGGAAGAACAGACACACCAGGGCCCACCTGAGGGGGGAAGGTGAGAGGAGGGTGAGGGTCAAAAAACTACCTATTGGGTACTATGCTTACTATTTGGGTAACAAAATCGTTTGTACACTAAACCCCAGTGACATGCAATTTACCTATGTAACAAAACTGTACACATACCTCCTGAACCTAAAAGTTGAAGTAAATACCAAAAAAAAAGAAAGAAAATAAACAGAAGGTTTTCCAGAGATGTTGTATCTTTTAAAATCCACTTTTATTTTCTTCAAACTGCACTGTAACACTATTTGGTAGTCACACATCTAGGAGTCATTCATTAATATATACATAAATAAATATTTAGTGTGAAGTACAATAAGGCAGAGCACTCAGAGAAAAGCTCCAATGTCCCACCTCTCTCCAGGCCAACTCCCTGCTCCTCTGCCTCTTGGCACACGGAAGAAGAGGGCCTGAATGTCCACTTTGCCAGAGCAGAGGGAAGGGCACCTCCAGTCACTTTAATCTTTCCCACCATGTGCTTCCTTGATGAGTAGAAAACTGGAAGCCAACATTCCAAGTAGAATGGCCTGGGTTCTGTCTTGTGTTGAGCATTCTGGCTCATGCTCGAAAGCAGATAAAGAATGGCACATGCCTGTGGCTATTTCAGAATCTCAGAGACATGCAGGAGGCTGTCCCTCTGAGAAAATGGAGCAACAACTAATGTATTATTCATATATTTGAGCTTCCAGAAGAAAGGTCTACTCTGAGGACAGATTTTTTTCTGCTATTAATAACCACTTTTTAAAACAGGTATCTGATAGCTATGTCATTTGGGGGCTCTTTGGGTACTTATTTCTCATCAAGATTAAATAGCTTTACCTGGTCAAAGCCTAAGAGGAAATAAACCTAATGCCCACAGACGTTTTCACTTACCAATGTTTAGTTAGGGAATACTCTAGCATCTGTTTATAGTTAACCTAGTAAGGCCTTTGAATGACTTCAACCATTCTTGGGAGTAATCACCTTTCCGTTAAGTGTTGGGAAAAGTCCAAGCACTATAAGAAGGATACATTGGACTTTGGGGACTCAAAGGGAAGGGTGAGAAGGGGGAGAGGGATAAAAGTCTACACATTGGGTACAGTGTACACTGCTCAGGTGACAAGTGCACCAAAATATCAGAAATCACCACTAAAGAACTTATCCAAGTAACCAAACACCACCTGTTCTCCAAAAACCTATTAAAATTAAAAAAAAAAAAAAAATCCAAGTTCCACGGCCCTCAATATCTAAGACGCATGTCAACCCAGCATGGACAGCCAAGGGAACAGGCACTGGTACGTAAGCATCTTAGCCCCTCTCAGACCCTTTGAGTTCTATTCCATCCTGGCCCTTCCAGGGCTCTATCAACCCTCAACAATCCTAATACACCCAACCCCTGAAGTCATTCTGGAAAAGAGGATGAGTTTCCCAAGGGCCAGAGAAGAAGTCTTAGAAACTGGAGAAGGTAATGACCCCCTAGAATCTTCTTGATGCAAAAACAAGCCACCAAGATGACCAAAGGGCAGTGCAGTCTTCTCGCAGCATCCTCTGACTTAGACCTGGACTGCTCAGCTTTCTCAGAGCTGAAGACTCCAGGACTTTCTGAATCTAGATTCACATTTCCAAAAGGAGTATACGTCTAAGACATTCCAAAAACATGGTCATGTTTGGTGGGAATGAGGTTTTCCTGTACAATTGTGCGTAAATCTCATGTTAGTGAAGATTTTGTGGTTGAAGCCATCTGGAATCCTCTCACTAAATGGCTTCCAATAGCTCTGGTCAGAAGTCACCTTGGTTGGACATTAAGGACATGATTATATATCCTGTTGTTCAGACCTAAGCCTGAGTACTCAATCAGGTTATTCAATTGTTTTTGCCCCCACCCTGGATTTTTTTGTAACAAGGTTCACCTTGAAAACAGACTAGACTCTGCTATCTAAAGGTACCTTTACGAACAGTCTGAAAACAGAATAAATATTATGCTTTCTTGATGAGGCGTTTACTGTACCCTCTGAGCATCCAAACTTAATGGGGTTAGAAGAAAAACCAGGTGCTGCTCTTGTTTGATAAAAGCAGTTATCACATGCTATTTAGAGAGTGTGTGGAAGGAGTTCTTGGCTGTGATTGAATCCTGCAATTCTGTCTCCAGCAGGCTTTCAGCAACCATGGCTCTGAGTCATCTGCCTGGTGACCAGAAGCTGGTATCCAATGTCATGTGCCTCCCCAGATAATGAGGTCAAATGTGCCAGACCCACAAGGGGCTTGATAATGGCTTATTAACATCCCCAAATGATAACACTTTTGATTAAACCTCACATGTCTCCCTGTCCCCCCTCTCATCCTTTCTAAAATTAGAGCTGGTATTTTACTAACCATGTCCTTGCTTGAACTTTAGAATGGTTCAAGGATAGTGCAAAATCGTGATGTCTTTTCACTATTATCCTGAAGGACAGGGTTTTTTCTGGGTCACAAAGTCTTATATTAATTCAAACTTTACTGAGTTTTCCTCCCCTTTGGAATAAAATTAGATACTTTTTGGAAAGCCAACAAGGTACAAAATAGAGCACAAAGTTTAGATTCAGAAATCATGTGCTCTAATGTGCTTTTTTCCCCCTAGGCTACATAGTAGGTAAACCAACAGAAGTCACTTTACATCACCGTAACTCAGTTTCCCATCTATAAAAATGAAAGAGTGCTACTTTTTAGAACTTTGTGGAATAGGAATCAAATAAGATAATAGATAGAAATCCATCTTTCAATAATGAAAGCAGTATATAACTCTTATTATATACTGGTATGCAATATTATTATTATTATCATAATTATTGTTCCTGTTTCTAGGTTTTATATTTTGTAGCAATATTGGTCTGTTTGAGAATTTTAATTGCCAAAGTCAATTTGTCCCATTTTGATTTCA
The DNA here is from genome assembly GCF_000951045.1 of Mandrillus leucophaeus. NCBI lineage: Eukaryota > Metazoa > Chordata > Mammalia > Primates > Cercopithecidae > Mandrillus > Mandrillus leucophaeus. The sequence goes on from NW_012107397.1 coordinate 2,169,705, forward strand.
AGACATAATATATTATAAGAGAATTTGAAAATATCCTCTGACGCGCCCCTGGGCCTCCAAAATGAAGCTGTTCTGGGCTGGCAGGCAGCTCTAGAGCCCCATGAAAGTGAGCGGAAGAAGGTTAAAGGCCAGACTGATGAACAGCAGAAGGCAATCACAATAAGGACTGGGGTGTGGGGGGTCGATAGCAATAGGGAGAGTCTTCAATCAAGTGGAAGAAAGGGAAAGTCAAGATTTCCCTGTCATGGAATAGTGTGTATGGCATCCGGGGAAGCTGATCAAGGTGAAATTACAAAGAAAAACTGGGGGCGGGGGGGGCTTTCCAAAGAAAATTAAAACAGCTCAGGTGGAGGATAGCTGGCTTTTGGACATGGATTTGACCACAGGGAAGGAGAGGGTAAGACAGGTGGAATAGAGATGAAACATAAATCTGCACCAAGACTCATCAGGTAAGACATACAATGAGTGTCTGAAGTCCGAGGCAGAGGCTCTGGGCTCACAATGTCAGCGTGAGGATCATGATGAGGCTCCTAAGCAGGTGGGAGTGAAGGAGTGAGAGGGCTGGGAGGAGAGGAAATTCAGGCAGAGAAAGAGAGAGAGATGGGAACTTAAGAACTTAGAGGAAAAATGTTCTGATGGATGAGACGTGCACATGGGTGTGGAGGACGGAAATGGGAGAGCGGAGGTGGTGATTCATGAAGAAGAGACAGTCAAGAGTCCATTAGACCAGGATCTTCACTGAGTACCCACATTGCAAATGGAATCTCCCAGGCTGAAGGCGGGACTTATAAAGACAGGAAGATTAGGATGCACACAGGAACCAAATTTTTCCATAAATTTAGAAAAATGACCAAGAGTTTAGAAGATAAGAGTGACAAGAAAGGGAAGGTAGTAATAGAGCCCACATTACAGGGAGCCATCCATAAGGGGATAAAGATATTATTTGGAAGCCAACTCTCCTCTCGCTTCTGATTTTTTTCTTCCTCATCCCATCCTCGGACTCAGGCTCAGAGATGGTGAAGATGTTGAAGAATCAGCAGGCTCCACACAATCCTTGAAAAGACTACAAAATTAATGATGTTTTCTTCAGATAGTCAGATGCAGGTGTAGAACGAGTAAGTCAAAGGAATTGCTCTGTGATCAGGAGGAGTGTGTAGAGGACTCTGAAGGACCAATGGAAAGGCTGGGTGGGAAGACAGCCATGGAAGGATTAAATGAGAGGCAAAAGTTCAATGGGCAGAAGGGCTTGCATTTGGGGCTGTGTCTGGCTGACAAGGATGAGAAACAGGGTGGAATGAACTGACCTACCTCAAGATTCTAGGTGAGCCCCTGGGTAGTCTAAGACCTCAGGCCTTTCCAGAAACCCAGTGGCATCAGGATTCTTACCAGAACATATGAGGATGTGTCCAGGTGTAGACTGGCCCAGGAGCCCTCCCACATATAATCTCAGAAGTCAAGTCTTTCATATGTTCTGCCGGAGATTATGAGTTTGGAGGTGCCATAGTCTCTTTTGCCCACTTGTGTAGGTTGTAGCTTCTGGACACTCACGAGGCAGCAACTTTCAGCCAGCAAGTGGACTGCCACCATCGTATCTGAGGTATGGTAACCTGAGGTCAGCTCTCAGTTATCAAAGGCCTGATGAAACATAATTCTGACTGTGTTTTGACTTTGAGTTCTCAGATTATCTAATGGCACAGATCAACTTTCTTCTTGTTCCTTTACCTTAACTATTTTATTCATCCCTTATTCCAAAATTTGTGACATTATTGGTGACCTTGAAAAACTGGTAACAACCTAAATGCCAAACAGTAGGAGAATAGTTAATAAATTATAGCACATTTGAGATTCAGTATACCAAAAAGCCATTTTAAAAATGGGGCAAACTTGTATGTGCTATTGTGGAAGGATCACTATGATGCTTGCTGGGTAGAAAAAGGATTTAATGACATAACCAGAGGAGATCCCATTTTTGGAAGGAAAGAAGGGAGGGAGGGAGGAAGAGAGGGAGGAAGGGATGGAGGAAGGGAGGGAGAGAGAGAGAGGAGAAATTCATACTTAGGTGTACTGTGTGTATACAAGTATGTGTGTTTGTGAATAGAGAAGATTTTTGAAATGATACCCAATTGATAACTCCAGCTACCTCCAGGTGTGAGCCTGGGGATGATGGGAGAGTAGACAGGAAGAACTCTGTAACTTACACTGTATGTTTCTGTGATTCTTGAATTTTTTACAACTGTTATTATTTATTATGTTAGTAATTAAGGACAAAGAATTCTATAAATGATTGTTTAGATCTGATATTTACAAGCTCTAATCACACTCAAGTTTTATTAACTTTGGATTTGGGTGTGATATAAGCAAGCAGAAAATATTTATTTACTCACTGATGGCACATTGTTTGGAAGAGCTTGGAGCAAGGATGATGAAAGCAATTTGCAAAATCACTCAGCAGAAACTGGAGAATGTCATCAATGAGTTGGAAAATTGTTCTGAACAATGCTTGATGAGGCTTAGTCGCTGGGCTGAAGCTGGGAAATTCGAAATACCTTGCTTTTGTATGCCATTTGCTATCTTCTGATTATGAGCAAGAACTGAAATTATTAAAGTTACATAAGCAGGCAATTTCCTCATTTTTAAATGAAGTATTTAAAAGTCATACACAAATAATTGCAGGTTTTGAAGTGCAGCATCTGAAACCTATACTATAAATATTTTTAAATAGAATTCAATTTAATTTTAAAATACTGAAATGTGAAGTTTTTATAATTTACATACTTGATTTGTTTTTACAATTTTCCACCCAAAGGCTAGGTGAGCAACCTTTCCACCCAATTACTCAAAACTCCCTTAGAGTTGACACCAATGACTTCATCTTATATGAGCTTCCTATGTAAATATACCACTGAAAAAATTATTGCAAATAACCTCAGCGTTAAAATGGCTTTTTGAACAAATACAATCTCCCAAACAGTGTAAGTGAGCTGCACTTGGAAATTTGTTCCTTGACATTACTTTCCAAAGTCAAGAACACTTCACTAACCCCCCGGCCCAGGTCTCAAAGGAAGAAAAGCACAAAGATTGGCAGTAGAAGAGGTTTGTCCTCACAGTCAGTCTCATACACTCTCTCCCCAAATCCCATTAGGTCCAAGACACTGGGTCTGCCTCTCCAGGAGTGCTCTCCTACCCCACCTTACCAGGTCTGAATTCTTCCAGTGTCTGGGTAGGTTTCTTCTGTAAAATTAACTTGTATGTTAAAAACCAGGTCCAATGAAGGGCCATTCAGGAAAAGCAAGTCCAGTCCATGTTTTGAGATAGGGAAAGAGCTGAAGTTCGCCCCAAAACATAACATAAAATAAAATAATCATAGACATTTTGAATTGCAAGAGATTACAAAAATCTTTGAATCCAGTTCTCTCCTTTCAAAGCTGAAGAAACCAACTCCCTAAGAGCTAGGACACCAGCCAGGACCAAATGGTTATTTTGTGGCCAATTTATTGCTAGATAGAAAGAGATTATCTTCAGTACTATGATATTTCCAGAACATATTGGTGATATTAAAAACATGATTATATTTAAAATGTAGCACATTCAGATTATATACCCTATTAGGTGACCAAAAAATAATATGATAAATTGCAACTTCTTGGCATCTGTTTTTTAAACCAAGGCTTAAATGTTCATTTATTCATTCAGCAAATACTGAATGCCTATTATATGCCAGGCACTGTTCAGACGCTGGGGAACAGCAGGGAACAAAATGGTCATTGGCGAGTTTTGAGGGCAGAAGTGAGATGATCTGAATCATCATGTTAAAGAACCTCTCGAGTTGCTATATTGAGAAAAGACCATGAAACAGGGTGGGAGTCAGGCAAAGGTGGAAGCAGGGAAACAAGTTAGGAGGCTGTTGGCAGGAAACATAAGCAAGCATGGTGGCATGGACCAGCAGAGCAGTGCTGGAATCAAGGAAGAGTCAACAGGATTTGCTAAAGACCTCGATGTGAAAATAAGAGAAAGGAAAGAATCAGGGTCTAACTCCAAAATATTTGGCTTCAGCTACTGAAAGAATGAAGTTGCCATTAACTGAAATGGGGAAAACCAGAAAGATAAGAATTGGGGGATAAAATCTGGAATTCAGTTTGGGGCACACTGCTTCAAAACTCTGTAAGACATTCAAGAGTGATACTGATAAGCTTGGTTGGGCCTAGGAATGGAGAGTTTAGTGGAAATACTGGGTTGGATATTTTCTGACTTTAATTTTGAAGTGAAGAGCCTGATGTTAGCCGGTCACCCACAAAGGCTATAATAAAGTATTTCTCCCTAGAGTGTTAGTAGCTATTACATTACCTTGATTCAACCAGTATTTATTTATTAGGAGCTAGGCACTATAACAGGTTCTGAATGTATAAAGATTATTACGATGATTCTTCTTTGACTAAATCTAGAGGAAGAGAAAGAAAATAAACACCACCAACAAAAACCTCAAATACTATAAATGCTGCAAGAGTGTGCCCAAGATGCTAGTGAAAAACACAGACGCGGATGTCATGAACTATACCTTGGAAGGCCAGCAGTTGTGTCTGAACCAGCGTCTTCAGGGTTGCGTAAGAGTTTTACAGACATCCGAGGGTGGGTTAGGCAGTCCAGCAAAGAACACAGGCACAAGTACACCAAGGCAGGAAAGAGCAGAGCCCCTGCTGGCACCCACACTGTGCCTCGTGGTCCAAGCCCAGGCTATGTGTAGGGGAAGGTGGCCGCTAAGAGCTGGGATGAAAGGGAAGTCGTGGGTGTGGTGCGCGGGAGGTAAGATGTGCTGGGTTGCTACGCTACCTCATTAAGGAAGCAAGAACAAACACAGTCCAGCTGAGTAGACACACACACTAGTGCTGCATGGGGCCCTGCTGTGCTCTGTTGAGATGCAGTTAATCTCCTAGCGGGAGAGGAGGTGGCCCTGCTGTCAGGGAGGGAGGAACAGGTGCTAGGAGCTGGCATTGGCTTGAAAACACTTTCAAGTGTGCCCTTCAGTGAGTTCTCTGCAGTTCCTATAGAAGTGGGCCAGCTGCTGCGGGGGCTGGGCAGTGAAAGCCAGGTGCACCGGCAAAGGACCTGGCCTCTCTCTGAAAGGATTGAGGGCCACTGGCAAGCTTTAATTTGGAAAGTGGTATAATAGGCTTGTCCTAAAGGGTTACTTCTTCCCTGGGGACTTTGACAGGGAATGATGCTTCAACTTAGAGAAATTCATCTCATTTGGCAAAAATACAGAACTGAATCACAAGGTTGTACAGAGAACACTGGTGCAGATATTTCTCAGATTATATCCTGTCAAGGGCCAACTACCCTGTTTTCATTTAAGACTGACCTGAAAATGTGTGATTTCTGCCCAGTCTTAATCTCTTAGAGTCACAAAAAAGTACTTTTACTTAGGATATTTCAGAAATATGGAATGTCTGCAACACTCATCAGATTTGAACAAAGAGTAAAGATTTAAACACTATATAAAGGATCATGTATGATCCTGTTCAATATAGTGCAGGAAAAAACTTAAAACTAAAGGATTATGTATTGAAACTATGTTCTTATTTCAAAATAACATGTACATGATAAATATATACAGTTTTTTGTCAATTGAAAATAAAATTACGTTCATTGTGCAGTGTGTGTTGGCACCGATGGAAAAAGGAAAAATTGAAGGTTATAAAAGAGGATATTCCCCCTCATCTGTGCTCCTCAGGAACATTTCTTCATTGACACATTTAGGCATCTGTCCCTATTCACAACTTAAGTAGTGCGGTGTGCCCAATAACAAGACACTTAAAGGTGGATTGTGCACTTGTGAGCACGGTAAGTCTCCAAAAGTGTTTATAGGATGATGACAGTGTTGTGGTCATTGTTTAGAGGAAGAAAAGTCTTTTTCAGACTTCTGTTCCACTACTGGCTTTTAGAGTATGGAGGCTGAATAATGCAGCTCATCATCACTCTTTCCTGTCTATTCTTTCCCCTTCCTGTCATCCAGAAAACAGCTGAACAACTTGTATCCTCTTGTACACAGTTTAAGAAATAACCAGCTACAGAGAGCCAAAACATGAGTGAACTCCCATTCACAATTGCTGTAAAGAGAAGAAAATGCCTAGGAATACAACTTACAAGGGATGTGAAGGACCTCTTCAAGGAGAACTACAAACCACTGCTCAAGGAAATAAGAGAAGACACAAATAAATGGCAAAACATTCTATGATCATGGACAGGAAGAATCAATATCATGAAAATGGCCATACTGCCCAAAGTAATTTATAGATTCAATGCTTTATTCAACAAACTACCATAGACTTTCTTCACGGAATTGGAAAAAACTATTTTAAACTTCATATGGAACCAAAAAAGAGCCCGCATAGCCAAGACAATCTTAAGCAAAAAGAACAAAGCTGGAGGCATCACATTACCTGACTTCAAACTATACTAAAAGGCTACAGTAACCAAAACAGCATGGTACTTGTACCAAAACAGATAAATAGACCAATGGAACAGAATAGAGGCCTCAGAAATAACACACACGTCTACAACCATCTGATCTGACAAATCTGACAAAAACAAGCAATGGGGAAAAGATTCCCTATTTAATAAATGGTGTTGGGAAAACTGGTTAGCCATATACAGAAAACTGAAACTGGACCCCTCCCTTATACCTTAAACAAACATTAACTCAAGATGGATTAAAGACTTAAATGTCAGACCTAAAACCATAAAAATCCTAGAAGAAAACCTAGGCAACACCATTCAGGACATAGGTGTGGGCAAAGACTTCAGGTCTAAAATACCAAAAGCAGTGGAAACAAAAGCCAAAATTGACAAATGGGATCTCATTAAACTAAAGAGCTTCTTCACAGCTAAAGAAACTCATCAGAGTGAACAGGCAACCTACGGAATGGGAGAAAATTTTTGCAATCTATTCATCTGACAAAGGGCTAATATCCAGAATCTACAAAGAACTTAAAAAAAAATTACAAGAAAAAAACAAACAACCCCATCAAAAAGTGGGCAAAGGAGATGAACAGACACTTCTCAAAAGAAGACATTTGTGTAGCCAACAAACATATGAAAAAAAGCTCATCATCACTGGTCATTAGAGAAATGCAAATCAAAACCACAATGAGATACTATCTCACACCAGTTAGAAAGGTGATCATTAAAAAGTCAGGAAACAATAGATGCCAGAGAGGATATGGAGAAATAGGAACACTTTTACACTGTTGGTGGGAGTGTAAATTAGTCCAATCATTGTGGAAGACAGTGTGGTGATTCCTTAAGGATCTACAACTAGACATATCATTTGACTCAGGAATCCCATTGCTGGGTATACACCCAAAGGATTATAAATCATTCTACTATAAAGAACATGCACACGTATGTTTATTGCAGCACTATTCACAATAGCAAAGACTTGGAACCAACCAAAATGTCCATCAATGATAGACTGGATAAAGAAAATGTGGCTGCTACCATGGAATACTATGCAGTCATAAAAAAGGATGAGTTCATGTCCTTTGCAGGGACATGGATGAATCTGGAAACCATCATTCTCAGCAAACTAACACAAGAACAGAAAACCTTCTCACTCGTAAGTGGGAGTTGAACAATGAGAACACATGGACACAGGGAGGGGGACATTACACACCGGGACCTGTTGCGGGTGTGGGGCTAGGGGAGGGATAGCATTAAGAGAAATAGCTAATGTAGGTGATGGGTTGATGGGTGCAGCAAACCACCATGGCATGTGTATACCTATGTAACAAAACTGCACATTCTGCACGTGTACCCCAGAACTTAAAGTGTAAAAAAAAAAAAAAGAAAGAAAGAAAAGAAATAACCAACTGCAATTTTGACTTAGTTGTTTTGTTATTTTGGAAGACGGGGAAGGTGAAAAGAAACTAGTTTACATATACAAAGGCCACACACATACACACACACACGCACACACTCATATTCTGGGTTGTGTGTGCTTTCATTGTGCCTTAAAATCTGGACAACATGGGCTCAGATCTCCTAACTCCACAATTTATGGAAAGTTCAGTGACTTTGCCAAGAGCAATCCACATTTCCAAGGGTATTAGGTTAACACAGTTGCTTCTTTATTTGAGCCCCTGCTTCCGCTAGACTGTTTTGCTCAGGGTGTCACTGCCCTGCATGTGAGGAACCTGATCCACATGGTGGGAAACTGGCCATGGATCTCCCCTACATTCAAAGAGTAGCCAAACATGCTACTCCCCCGGGATCTTAGGATGTGAGGTCCACTTTATTGAAGGTTTGGGGGAGATGATTGAAAGTTTATATCATAGCAACTCAAAACTTTAAAACTGCATAACCTCCACCTCTCTCCTTCAAAGTCCCTTGACCTCTCCATTTTGTTGCTCTTTCATTTCATCTTTCTTTCTCCTCTACTTCCTCCTTTCCAGAAGCTTGAAAAGCTAAATTTTTAAAAAATATGATGAAGAATTCCCCACTGTATTATACAGAACAATTAAGCTATCTCTATTTCCTACCCTGAAACTCAACACACACTACTTGCTTATAGAAGGCTCAGGGACCTCTGATGCCCAGGGTTGATGGGCCTGGCCTTTCTTGGCTGACTGAATCCTTGAACCAGGACTAAAACCCTTGCAGTCCATAGCTCTGCCCGGCGAGATCACAGCTGATTGCTATGTTGCTCTCTCATATTTTTCAAATTGTTGTCCATATTTTTAAATTCAGGCAAAAGTAAATAATCAAATGCTTTTAAAATGTTCTGCAAAAATAAACCCAGGCTCTTGTGGAAAGTAGTTTCTTGGAGGATATATATAAAGGAAATTTGAAGGTGAGGTGGGTGCTAAGAACAGGGAGTCCCCAAACTTTTCCTGTAAAGAGCCAGAGAGTAAATATTTGAGACTTTGTAGGCCAGACAGTCTCTGTCACAAATATTCAACTCTGCCATTGTTGCCAGAAAGCAGCCAGCAACAATACACAAACAAGTGAGCCCGGCTGTGTTTCAATAAAACTTTATTTACAAACTAGGGGTAAGCGTGATGATTGAGCCCATGAGCTGTAGCTTGCCCGCCCCTGCTAAGAGGAGGTGTCGAACGTATATATGTGCTTGATGGGAGCTTGAGTGACACTGCCACAAAGGAGAAAGTTAAGATGATGTGGTAAAGCCATCACATAGCTTTCATAAAATTTAATTGTTTCTCTTTTTCATATCTTTCAGAGACAGTTTATTTGTTTTTTCATTTGTTCTTGGGTTTGTTTGTTTTGAATCTTGTTCTGTAGCCCAGGCAGGAGTGCAAGGGCACAATCTCAGCTCATTACAACCTCCTGCCCCCTGAGTAGCTGGGATTACAGGAGCCTGCCAGGATGCCCAGCTAATTTTTTGTATTTTTAGTAGAGACGGGGTTTCCCTGTGTTGGCCAGGTTGGTCTGGAACTGCTGGCCTCAAGCTATCCACCAGCCTAGGCCTCCCAAAATGGTGGAATTACAAGTATGAGCCACCACACCTGGCCCGAAAGTTTAGAAAGAAAAATGATTTAGCTCCTTCAAAAACTAAATTTTAAAAGGAATTGGAAGGCTAAGGTGCTAGGTTCAATGAAAAAGTAAGTTGGGTTAGAGAAAAATACATCCGTCTGGTGAAGAAAAACTTTCTGGTTAGGGGAGAGGCAACATTAGGCAAAGAACTGCTGGCCATGGTCTCAGGAACCCTGGACATGTCTGGCCTCTGGCAGGAACTTTGTGATGTTCAAATCAGTTAACCTCTCAGGGACACAAGGTTCTTTCTGGTAAATGATAATGTTGCATTAGATGAGGCCAATGCTTTTCCAGCTCTAAGATTCCGTTAAAGATTATCTCAGAATCTTACAGAGAGCTAGGGGCAGATACAAGAATCTATTTTTCCTCTTTTCCTCCTTAAGAGTTAATAAATCAATCGAGTGCTCCCCACCGGCCAGGTGGTTGCCCTACATTGTCTTACTTCACAGCTCTCATCCCTGGACATGTCCAGTTGACCCTAGAGGTTGGGCATCATTATCTCGACCTTTTAATAAAAAACATAGGCTTCTCAATAGTTAAATGATTTGTCCTTGGTTATGTGTTACACAAATAATAAGAGTTAGAACTGAGAGACTGACTCTAGGCCCAGCATTTTAGGCTATAGCACTAATTGCTTTTCATCATGGATGTATACCCTCCTTTCTGTCAGGAAAGGAAAAAGTTGGATACCGAAAAACAAACGGGAACTTTCTTCTGAGAGTCAGCACAAATGGGAGAAGTCAGTAGGAAGTTTGCAAAGTCCATATTGGAGGTTCAGCTATTGACGGAAACCTTTGACAGCAAGAGTAGGCTTAACATAAGTTAAAGGCAATTTTCTACATAGGTCTAACAAATAAAAACTAGGCTAGGTTGGGAGAGATGGTTGTTGAAAAAGAGTGTGAAGGAGGAACCAGATGTCAATTCCAATCTGTACCTGGGGATCCTAAAGGGAACAAACTCCTCCAAAGGAGAGAGAACTGCATCTTACAAGTTTATTTTCCAAGTGAAAGACAGCTTTGTTACATTTGCAGCTAGGCTTTACAAGAAAAAGGACAGTATACCTGGAGGCAAGCTAGGATTTTCTGAAGGACGAACAAATTCTACATCCTTCTCCTACTGCCTTCTGACCTCTGGTTAGTCCCCTAATGAAGACCAACAGATTATGTTAGACCTCACAGAGGCAGGGCAGAGGGAAGGAGGGGTGGTGCCTTACTCACAGAAGGAAGTCGTTATCATCTTTGAAGATGACTTCAGACACAGCAGTGGCCCAGTGACAGCCTTTTGCTTTCAATTACTAACCTTTTGAGTAAAAGAAATGGTAGTATCTTAGCATCAAGCTTTTGTTGGCAAGTATGTTCTAGCTTTTTTTTTTTAACTTTCATATTGCGTGTGTGTGCCTGCATGTGCATGCATAAAAGTTTTCCGCTCACGAAGGGCCTTTTACTGTCACTAATGGAAGCAGGAGAGACCATTACAGAACATGGATAGCATTAGTGCCCAGGAAATTGCATTCTTGTTTGAAGCCAGATAATTCTGGTGAATAGAGAAGCCCTAGCTGCTGTCAGCTTGTTGGTGTGCCTTTTGGGGCATCCTGACAAGGAGGTTACTGTTAGTCAGAAGAAAAATAAATCAAAATCAGACGCACACAGGGAGTTCATGAGGAAGGAAGATGAATTAAATAAGCAGGAAGACAATTATCCTTCTCCACCAATACAGCCATAAGCTTTGTTCAATATTTCCAACTTAAGATATTCAGCTGATGGCTTTCGGGCAAGGTCAGGTCGGTCAGTCTAGAAACGAAAAGAGCTCACTCTGCTGTTTCACCTGTTCCCTCACCTCTTTTTCCACAGGGAATCTTACAAAAGTGAATTGCATGGACAGTTCAGTCTATATCACCAGCTGAAATCTCCACTGTGTCAATGCAAAAAATTATATCTGCTTTTAGGAACTGAGGCATTTTAGTGGAACTTGGCTTCCTCTCAAGTTAGGATAAACTCTTGAGGCTGAAGACTAGTTTATATTTTAATATCTTTAGAAACTGGCCGGGCACGGTGGCTCACGCCTGTCATCCCAGCCCTTTGGGAGACCGAGGTGGGTAGATCACTTGAGGTCAGGAGTTCAAGAAAAGCCTGGCCAACATGGTGAAACCCCATCTGCACTAAAAATACAAAAATTAGCCAGGCATGGTGGCATGCGCCTGTAATCCCAGCTACTCGGGAGGCTGAGACATGAGAATCATTTGAACCTCAGAGGCAGAGGTTGCAGTGAGCCGAGATTGTGCCACTGCACTCCAGCCTGGGCAACAGAGTAAGACTCCGTCTCAAAATATTAATAATAATAATAATATCTGTAGAAATCATTAAAATCAAATTAAATCAACTCATTGTACTTTAGTAACCTTTTTGTGGTAGAACTCAAGCAGGTGAGAACATCCCTAAGCTGACTAAACCAGGCAGAGGACACATTTGAATTAGATCACACTGAGAGGTATTTAACATTGGGAGAGAATGGAAATTAGCTAAATATTCATCAGCCGTATTTATTGAGGGGTATATTTGCAATTGTGGAGGCTACATGGGAAAGTCCTGGTCAGAAGTCATGTCTGGCAAATGGAAAGGAGAAAAATAATCCTGCCAGGTAAAAAGAGTTCTGCTGAGAGACAGGGACTCCCCACAGGGTATTGTGGAAGAAGCAGAAAGAGGAAATTCATTTAAATGCCTTCATGGAAAGGAGGACTCTCAAGAGCTTTCCCGGCTGCCTTTTCAACCCCACAGCGTCTCCCCTCACACATCTTTAAAAAGCTTACATTTTCTACATCAACACCCAGGGGGTCAGGTGCTCATCCTTCCTTGCTCAAAGTCTCTTTCTCTCTCTTGCAGAGTGCAGTGGTAATATAAAGACAGCTTGGATCCCATGACCCCCCCACGTACCTCCATTTTATAAGATTTCTTTCAGTCAGCTTGCACAGCAAGTTTAAACTGGGGAGAGGACTAAACCAAAATTATCTGAGGAGTATTTCTTCCATGGCTCTGCTCTACCTGGTCTGAAAAAAAGCAGCAGAAGATAAAAGTGACATTGAATACCATATTGTAGCATATTTTAGGAGAGAGGTAGCTTCTGGCTTTAGTGATTGTCTTTTGTGTTGATAAAATGTAACTGTTTATAAGCAAACTCTGAAGAAAGAAAGGCTTGGTTACCCTTAAGCTGTGGTCAAATATTTGAAGGCTTATTCTAAAGAAAAGTACTAAATTTATTCTTGTTACTCCAAAGGGAAGAACTACAACCATGTGTAGAATTTATGGAAAAAATATTTTGACTCGGCATTAAAAAACAGGAGTTACCTTTACTGCCTTGAAAAGTAGTGAAACTTCCAGTATTGAAAATGTTCAAGCAGAATGCAATCTAGGTTGTATTAGTCAGGGATGGTTAAGCTGAAGTAACAAGTACACCCAAAAGACTCAGTGACCCAAAGAACAAGAAGTTTGTTTGTTTTCTCTGCTGTGCCAGTCCTGGGAAGGTATTTCAGTCAGTGGTTCTCCCTCCACACCCCCACCGTTCCACAGTCATTCAAGAACCCAGGCTGAATGACTATTCTGATGTGTCTGAGTTGTCCTGAGACACTACCATCCCAGTGCCCTGGAACAAGGAAAGAGCATGAACATCACACAGGGGAGGTTGTTTTCAGCTAGGCTTGGAAGTTGCACACACCCCCGTCTCCTCCACTACTCCCATTGCATTGGCTGGAACTCAGTCTCATGGCCATAACTAACTGCAAGGGACACTGGGGAACATGGTCTACCTGGTGATCTTGGACAAGCTATTTAATATCTCAGCCACATTTTCCTCAACTGTAAAAAATGAAGATAACTCAAAAGACACTGTCAAGAAAGCAAAAAGACAACCCACAGAATGGGAGAAAATGCAAGTCATATATCTAATAAAGGTCTATATAAAGGATAAATAAAGAACTATTATAACTCAACAATAAAAAAGACAACCCAATTTTAAAATAACAAAGGACTTGAAAAGGAATTTCTCCAAAGAAGTCCATAAATGGCCAATAAGAACAAAGAAAAAAGCTCATTATTGGTCATCAAAGATATACAATTCAAAACAACAATGAGATACTACTTCACACCCATTGAGAAGGCTAGAATAAAAAAAGACAATAGTAAGTGTTGAGAAATTGGAACCCTTATACAATACAGGTGGGAATGTAAAATGGTACAGCTGCTTTGGAAAGCAGTTTGACAGTTCCTCAAAAAAGCTAAACGTAGAGTTACCACATGATTCTAATTTCACTCTTAAATACCCAAGAGAAATAAAAACATATGTCCACAAAAAATGTATACACAAATTTTCACAGTTGAATTATTCATAACAGCCAAAATGTGAAAACAATTCAAATACCAAATGACAATCAACTGGTCAACGAACAGATAAACAAAATGTAATATATGCATACAATAGAATATTATTTAGCCATAAAAAACAATGAAGTAGGGAGACATGCTATGGCATAGATGAACCTTGAAAACATTATGCTAAGTGAAAGAAGCCAGACACAAAAGGTTACATATTGTATGACTCCGTTTATAGAAAATGTCCAGAATAGACAAATTCATAGAAACCAAAAAATGGGTTAGTGGCTTACAAGGTTTTTGGAGACAGAGAAACAGGGAGTGACTGATAAGAGATATAGGATTTCTTTTTGTAGTGATGAAAAGTTTCTGCAATTAATAGTGATGGTTGCACAACATTGTGAATACACTAAAAAACACTGAACTGTGTAACTTAAAAAGGCAACTTTTATATGTAAATTTAAATAATGAAGCTATCCATCAAAAATAATAAATTAGCCGGGCGCGGTGGCAGGCGCCTGTAGTCCCAGCTACGCGGGAGGCTGAGGCAGGAGAATGCCGTGAACCCGGGAGGCGGAGCTTTCAGTGAGTGGAGACTGCGCCACTGCACTCCAGCCTGGGCGACAGGGAGAGACTCCGTCTCAAAAAAATAAAAAATAAAAAATGATAATAATTATAATACCTACCTGTGCTAAGACTGCAATTTGATACTATTTCGCCCTTCTTTCATAGTAATAGGATTATAGTTGAGACCTAGCTGTCCAGTGACGGACTACATTTCCTATGTTTCATTGCACAAATTAGGGTGGTCATGAGGTTAAGGCCTCACTAATGAAACATGCGGGAATGGCAACAGCTAAAGCAAGCTTGGAAGCCATATCTTGCAGAAAACAGGGCCACTGCCAGCCCAAGGGTATAGATGACATCACACAGCAGAGCTCCCATCAAAACTCACCTCAAGGCTGTTGGTGGAGAAACACACTTCTGGATTCTTAAGCCACTGTATTTTGGATTCCCTTTGTTACAGAAGCTAGTGTTACTCCATCCACGCAGAAGTATGTAAATGAAGTAGGTGCTGTCTTAACAAAAATCTAATATGCATGCCATTGGCTTAACAGTCAGGCAGTGAGTGGTAAAGAAATAAACATTATAGGCTGAAAAGTTGGAGACATTTGTACACCACACAAAACATTTGTCTGCAATAACATGCAGTAGTCCCCGCTTTCCCAAGGTGTTACAAGACGTCCTGTGGATGCCTGAAATCTTGGATAGCACTGAACCCTTTATATACTATTAAAAACTGTATTTTTTTCAATCTGATAACCGAAGTGGCTACTAAGTGAATAATGGATAGTTTACACAGCTGGACACAGGGATGATTCACATCCTGGGCAGGATGGAGTGGGATGGCAAGAGACTTCATCACCCTACTCAGAATGGCATGTAATTTAAAACTCATGCATGAATTATTTCTGGAATTTTCCATTTAATATTTTAGAGCCACATTTGACCTCCAGTAACTGAAACCACAGAAAGTGAGACCACAGATAAGGGGACTACTGTACCTACTGAGTCACTAGCTCTGAGGTAAGTGCTTGAACAGAGAACTGCACATTTGTGTGTATTACCTGCTCCTTGCTGTTTTTAGCATGACTTTATAAAAAAAAAGAGAATACAATATAAAAAAATTGGCTGGAAGGAAATAGAACCAAGACACAACAAAAACACAGAAGGAAATAGAAAAAGTACAGAAATCTATAATTTCATATTCATTCATTTGTTCATTCATTCAACAAATATGTTCCAAGCACTTGGACTACACCAATGAACAAAACGCACAGTAAAGCTTATGAAATTTCAATTGGAGAGACATAATATAAACAATACATATAATAAATAAATTATATATATTACAAATATGTCACAGAAAACAAAATTATGGAGGACAGTGAGCACAGGAGTGGGGGACAGTTCGTGATTTTGAGTAGGATGGTCCTGGTTAGCCCTATTGAGAGGGCAATAATTTGAGCAAAGACCTGCACATGAGGGGGTTCAATGAATAGGTGCCTAGAGAAAGTGTGTTCCAGGCAGAAGAATTAGATAGTCAAGAGCCTGAGATGGATGTGCCTAGTGTTTTCAAGGAACACCAAGGAAGCCTGTGTGGCCAGAGTTGTGTTGGCAAGGGGAGTTATCAAGTAAGTGAAAAGTCACAGAGGAAAATGGGGCAGTCCATATGACTTTAGCTTTTACTCTAGTGAAAAGGGGAGGCTCCCAGGGTGTTGAGCAGAGGAGCAACATTTCAAAAGGCTCACTCTTGCTCCAGGAGGGAAATGCGGAAACACATATCTAAGTCAGGAGGTGCTAACAGTAACCCAGGCCAGGGATGAAGGTTGCTCAGACCAGGGTGACAGCATGGGAGGCCAAGAGAAAGGACGGACTCAGGTTAACTTTTGAAAAGATGTTTTTGCTGAAAGACTGCAGAAAACAGGGCCACTGCCAGCCCTGTTGTGGCAGGTGTAGAGGTGGGTTGTGAAAGAAAGTGAGGAATAAATGACTCCAGAGTTATTAGAAGAATCAAGTTAAATGATGCAAATAAAATATAAACACTAAGACCAAAGCCAAATGGATGTCAAATTGTCAAGTTATATAAGAGGATATTTCATAAAATGTGTCAGAAATACAGTTTAGGCTTAAGGCAAAAATGAGCTTCCTAGTACCCCACAAATATCACAACTCCCACAACTGAATTAAACTGGTCCTCTGGAAGCTGAAGAATTTGGGGAGGGGATGGCTAATTAGCACATAGACATTGGAAGAGCAACGTGAGTCTAGCACTTCTGAGAGTAAGTTGTCCAACAAAGCAGGAGAGAGTCGGGGCCCATGAATCTCTCAGTGCAGCCCTCTCCCCACAGCAGCACACTGGATAGGGTGCTCTCAGCAATCTCCCAATGGGTCATCCTCCTCTACCAGGAAAGAATAAGAACCCAGCGGGAGAAGAGACTAGAAGTTTTTCCCTGGAAATGCAAAGAATGAGGAATAAAAAATGTTCTCCATAACAATCGGGATTATTGAACTGTACAAATAGAAATATCTTTACTTTTAGAATAGAATAATTCTTCTGGACATGTCTTTAAAATCTTATTTTAGAGGGCATATGTAAAAGAATTAGTTCATTCTTATGTTTACAATATTCTTCCTCGCTTAGCCAATGACTTTCTCTGAGAGGCAATAGTGTTACGAAAACAGCCTAACTTTGCGGGGGCAGTTCTCATTTTGACCCCTCCACCTACTAGCTGTGTATGTAAGTTACTTAACAGCCTTTAGCTTCAATTTCTTGGCTATAAGAGAGGAGCAATGGTACTGGATGCATGAGATGCATATGGAAGGTAAATATTATAGTGTCCACCTATAAACTGCACCAACAAAGGTTAGTTTCTCCTTAACACAAGAGGCTCAGTGGTGATGTGGAATGCCAGCTTTCTGATATACTTGGAATAGAGCTGTTCTTCCTGAAACACTGGCTTTCATATATGACATGCAACTTGCCCAAGTTGAAAGGGCAAACTTTACTTTCCATTCAAACTCCCTTGGCCTCATTTTGGGGCAGCTTCTGAAAGCTTGTTGACCCCAAGTGCCACACTTCTGATAAGAACTGATAAGAGAACTCGATACAATGATGAAAAGGATCCTCTCATGAAAGAAACTTTTCTTGTGATGTCTTCAGCCCTAGCTCAAAGTCTTGTGGTTGCCAGCAGATCAAAAAAAGCCTGGGGTAAAAATACAACCTCCATGGAGGTTTGTCTGTGGAAGCCGACTTGCTGGAAGACTACATTACTCAATGATTTTACAGTCTATTCTTATTGATGATATTTCAGTTATATGCAGTTGATTACAAATTTTTCTAACACCATAGTACTGGCTCAGAGCTCTTACTAATTATGACAGATGCTGTGGAAAATTATGATAAGGGAATTTCAAATGCTTTGATTAAAATGATATTCACAGAATTGACATTTATGACTAATTTGGTTCTTCTTTTATGCTATAAGTTAATCCATATTTTGTGTTGTACATGAAAGGAAATTAGGAGAATGTCAGGAGCAAACTACTACCAGCAGCAAAGCAGCTGTCTATTTATAAAATAGTCTCTAGTATTCAAAGAAAAAAAGTCTATATAAAGAGATTTATTTTAAAATGGTCTGAACATATTACTAGATGGGAGTCAATTGCTTCATAGCATTATTTGGCATTCTTCAATGTTTTCCCACAGCAATTTACACCTTTGTGTAATATGGTATAATAGAAAGAAGTAGACTTGGGAGTTTAAAAGTTCTTGGTTTTGACCGGGCACGGTAGCTCATGCCTGTAATCCCAGAACTTTGGGAGGCCGAGGCAGGCAGATCACGAGGTCAAGAGATCGAGACTATCCTGGCCAACATAGTGAAACCCCATCTCTACTAAAAACACAAAAATTAGCTGGGCATGGTGGCACACACCTATAGTCCCAGCTACTCAGGAGGCTGAGGGAGGAGAATCGCTTGAACCCAGGAGGTGGAGGTTGCAGTGAGCCAAGATCATGCCACTGCCCTCCAGCATGGTGACAGAGTGCGACTCCATCTAAAAAACAAAACAAAACAAAAAGCAATTCTTTGTTTCATTCTCAGATCAGATGGTTATTTGATATTGAGCCAAAAAGCCCCAGTTTTCTCAAATGTAATATAGGGATAACTCATAAGATTGTTCTACAGATCTAACAAGTAAACCATAGAAAACATCTAGTGTTGGGACTAGTATCTAGCAGGCACTCGATAAATGGTAACTGTTATTTACAAGGGTAGCTGTCATAATTATTTTGATTCTATTTCTGAAGGTCACTTCAAGGACAATGCGGTATGAAATCTGAGTCCAAAAAATATACATGCTGGAGAGAGATATTCATAGCTATAAAGTAAAACAAAAGAAAATGGAATCTCATTTTTTAAGCTACCTGTTATTTCTGCATGATTATTATGTTGCAGACAATATGTTGAGACATTTACATGAGTTGTCTTATAGAACACTCACAACAACTTTTTTTTTTTTTTTTTGAGATGGAGTTTCACTCTTGTTGCCCAGGCTGGAGTGCAATGGCGCGATCTCGGCTCACTTCATACTCCACCTCCCGAGTTCAAATGATTCTCCTGCCTCAGCCTCCTGAGTAACTGGGATTACAGGCTCCCGCCACCTCACCCAGCTAATTTTTGTATTTTTAGTAGAGACTGGGTTTCACCATGATAACCAGGCTGGTCTCGAACTCCTGACCTCAGGTGATCTGCCCACCTCAGCCTCCCAAAGTGCTGGGATTACAGGCATGAGCCACCACGCCCAGCCCACAATAACATTTTTCTTTTTTAAAAGTGAGACAGAATTCTCACACTATAAATTTACCAGTTTAAATAGTACAATTCAGTGGGCTTTAGTACATTCACAAGATGTGCAACCATCATCACTATCTAATCCCAGAACATTTCATTACCACAGAAACTCCACACCCATTAGCAGTCATTCTCCCACTCCATAGCTCCTGGAAACCACTGTCTTAGTCCATTAGGGCTGCTATAACAAACCAGAAGACTGCATATTTATAAATAATAGAAATTTTATTTCTTGCCGTTCTGGAGGCTGGAAAGTTCAAGATCGAGGTACTAGCTTTAGATGCCTGGTGAGAGCCTTTTTGCTACATCCTCACGTGGCAGAAGGGAGGTAAGAACAAAAAAGGAACTAAGTGGTCAGAAACAGTGGCTCACACCTGTAACCCCAGTACTTTGGGCAGATCACTTGAGGTCAGGAGTTCAAGACCAGCCTGGCCAACATGGTGAAACCCTATCTCTACTAAAAATACACAAATTAGCTGGGCATGGTGGCAGGCATCTGGAATCCCAGCTACTCAGGAGGCTAATGCAGGAGAATTGCTTGAACTCAGGAGACAGAGGTTGCTGTGAGATGAGATCATGCCAGTGCACTCCAGCCCGGGCAATAGAGCAAGACTCTGTCTCAAAAAAAAAGAAAGAAAGAAAAAAAAAAAAGAAAAGAAAAAGGGACTTAGCTTGTTCCCCTCAACCCCTTTATAAGGCACTAATCCATTTGGGAGGGCAGAGCCCTCATAACTTAACCACTTTCCAAAAGACCCAACCTCTTAATACCATCACAGTGAGGATTAAGTTTCAACATGAACTTTGGAGGGAACACATTCAAACCATAGCAACTACTAATGTATATTCTGTCTCTATGGATTTGTTTGTTCTTGATATTTTATGTAAATCAAATCATACAATATGCAGCCTTCGGTCCCTGGCTTCTTTAACTTAGCATAATATTTTCAAAGTTTATCCATGTAGTAGCAGCTGTCAGTACTTCATTTTCATGTCTGAATAATATTCCATTGTGTGGATATAACACATTGCATTTATCCATTCATCAATTAATGGCACAATAACATTTTACCGCTGAGAATATTGAAACCTAGAAAGTTTAAGAAAACTTGCCAAAGATCACACAATTAATCAGTACCAGGGCAAGGATTTGAACCATAGCTTTTTTAAAATCCAAAATTCATATTCTTAATCATTTTGCCTTATTGTATCTAATTTAAAAAATAGATTGGTATATAATGAGAAATAAAAGAAATACATCGCCATACCTTTGGCTTATTTTTCTAGAGTTTTTTAATGTCTTTCTTAATGATTTAGAGGTGTTCTTAATCAGAGTATCAGAGATATTACTTTGATACTAATTTTTTTTGGTTGTGTGTATTGTAAATATTTTCTTTCAGTCTGTAACTTGTCTCTTCACATCTTGAATATGTATTTTGATGAATAAAATTTCTCAACTTTAATATAACCAAATTTATCTTGGTCTTAGAGATACAGTTTCTGTGTCTTGTTAAGGAACTCTTCTGCTATACTAAGGTCTAAGACATATTTACTTATATATTCTAACATAAGTACAAAGTTTCATTCTTTATATTGAAGTCCTCAATTGATCTGAAGCTGATTTTGTATATGAAATGTGGAAAGGTTCTAGTTTTATCTCTTTCCAAATATTATCCCACCCATGCATTTCATAGAAGAGGAAATACACATGGCCAAAAAAGATTTGAAATAATATTGAACTTCATTAGCAATGGAGTAAACACAACTCAAAAACACAGTTAATAGCATATCATATTCTTTCAAATAGTAAAAAAGAAAATATGAAGTTTACAATATCAAGTATTTAGAGAATGTGGTTCCACAGGATCTCTTACATTGCTAGTGGGAATACAAAATATTAATACCGTGAGAAAAGTAATTTGATATTTGTCTTGGTCCATTCGGGCTGCTAAGATAAAATACCATAACTTGGGTGGTTTATAAACAACAGAAATTTTTTTCTCACAGTTCTGGAGGCTGGGAAGTCCAAGATCAAGGCACTGGCGGATTTGGTGTCTGGTGAGGGCTTACTTTCTGGGTCCTAGATGGCACCTTCTTGCTGTGTTCTTACATGGTGAAGGGGATAGCTAACTCTCTGGGTCTCTTTATAAAAGTATTAATTCCAATTGTGAGGGCTCCACCCTCATGACCTAATCACCTGCTAAAGGCCACACTTCCCAACACTATCATCTTGGGGGTTAGGATTTCAACATATGAATTTTGAGGGAACACAAACATTCAGACAATGTCAGTATCATAAAGTTGAACATTCACACCCACTGTAAGCAACAATTCCACAGAAACAATACACATAGCACCATTGTTCATATTAACAAAACATGTAGACAACCCAAGAGTTCATGACAGGAGACTGGTGAAGAAACAGCAGTATATGCATATAAAGTTTCATAGAGTAGTTAAAATAAATGACCTTCAATAATGGACAATAATATGAAAGCATCTTAGCAATAGGCTATTAAGTGAATAAAACTAATTCTTAGAAGATAATATACAATTTGATATTCATTTTTGTAACTTAAAAAATTTAAAAATAATTTTAATAAAAAGAATAAAAAGAGAGAATGATGAACACCTCTTCAGGATGGAGGTTACTTTAAGTGAGGGGAAGCAAAGGGTTACCATGGAAGGAGACCAAAAAGGCATATATAGGCTATCTTTTTTTTCTGAGTAGCAGGTTCATGAAAGGTGATGACATTATTAAAGGTAACTAACCACCAAACAAAGGTATAAAAGAGGCCATACATGGAGCAATATTATAAGTAACTTTTTTTTTTTGAGACAGAGTCTCGCTCTGTTGCCCAGGCTGGAGTGCAGTGACGCAATCTCGGCTCACTGCAAGCTCCGCCTCCCAGGTTCACGCCATTCTCCTGCCTCAGCCTCCCGAGTAGCTGGGACTACAGGTGCCTGCCACCATGCCCGGCTAATTTTTTGTATTTTTAGTAGAGATGGGGTTTCACCGACTTTTTTTTTTTTTTTAGAGATAGAATTTCATTCTGTCACCCAGGCTGGAGTGGAGTGGTGTGACCATAGCTCACTGCAGCCTCAAACTTCTGTACTTAAGCCATCCTCCTGCCTCAGCCTCCCAAGTAGCTGGAACGACAGGTATGCACTACCATGCCTGGCTAATTTTTCAATTTTTTTTGTAGAGATGGAGTCTCACTATGTTGCCCAGGCTGGTCTTGAACTCCTAGCCTTAAGCAATCCTCTTGCCTCAACCTCCCAAATTATTGGGATTATAGGCATGAGCCACTGCACCTGGCCTGTTATGAGTATCTTGAAGCAGGAATTTGATTACTCTAATTCTGAGTAGCTGTGGTCTAATACAAAATAGAAACAAAGAAAGATAGCTAATAAACAGCCATGCTTAAAAGGGCATGAATTTGATAGAACAGATTCCTTGCTAGGACCATTCCAAACAATAATGGTCAGATAAATCTAAAATTACAGTAGAATTATATATAAAGACACTGGTTTTCATTTGAAAGCCCAGTAACAGATTGATGAATTTTCATTAGAGAAGAATGAAAGTGACATGATGAAAATACTAGCTTTAGCTTGTTTGGTTGTGGAAACTCCACTCCAACTACCTCATATAGCACTTGGCAGACTTTAAGCAAGGATTCAGAGAACAAGTGGCAAAAGCAAAAGTGCCCGGGTCAGAGGGCCCTCCTGAGCACGTTAGCAGAAGAATGTTTCCCAGCAGAATACGTTATCATAGGCATTGTTATAAACTGAATTGGGCCCACCCTCTCCCAAATTCATATGTTGAAGTGCCAGTGTAACTGTATTTGGAGATAGGATCTTTATATAGAAAGGTAATTAAGGTTAAATGAGGTCATAAGTGTGAGTTCTAGTTCTTTAGAATTGGTATCCTTATTAAAAGAGAAATACCAGAGCTTGTGTTTGCACTCTCTCTCTCGCTCTCCCTCTCTCTCTGTCTCTTCATCACAGAGGAAAGGCCATATGAGAATGTAGTAAGAAGGTAGCTGTCTGCAAAACAAGAAGAGAGCCCTCACCGGGAAACTAATCAGCCAGCATCTTGACCTGGAACTTGTAGCCTTCAGAACTCTGAGAAAATGAATTGTTTAAACTACCTCATCATATGAACTACCTCATCATATAAACTATCTCATATTTTGTTATGGCAGTCCATGCTGATGAATACAGGCACCCTGGTTAGAAGTTGGACTGCTGGAATATTCAGAGACATTAGTCCAACTCCTACACACACAAATTATCTAACTAGGAGCTTTTTATTTCAATTACCTAAATCTAACCACAGTCTTTTTCTGGGCTAAGGTGCTAAGCGCTATACGGAACAGAAATGCGTCAGAGCTGAGTTCAACCACAAAGGGCTGTTCTTGGCCTGAAAACGCCTGAGTGTGACCTCCTACATGCATCTACAGTCCCTTTCACTTCAGCTTACTGCCAAACCAACAATTTTATGTTTAGTATTCTCTTACTTTTCTTTACGGTTTTACTACATGTACATGTATTCCTGAACAAATATTTTTTATTTATTTTTTTCAATCTAGACCAATTTATTTTGTTTTATTGTTTCACTCCCCCTGCCAGATATAAACTCTCAGAGGGCAGAGATTTTTGCCTGTTTTGTTTGCTGCTATATTCCTGGTGCCTAAAACAGCACGTGGCACATAGCAGGTGCTTAAACATATTTGTTGAATAAATGAATTAACTGATACAAGTGAGTGGAAATAGTTCCTGAGGCCTTCCTCGTTTCTCACAGAGGTCTACCTAAAAATTTGCGCAAAGTTAGCATCTGTGGGAAAAAATTATCTATGTTACAAAAGCCTAGCCTTTTATGTTGTTGGTACTCAAGGATTCATCCTATTAACTCATGAAAAATTCTTGCTTAATCGTACATATGCACTTTTGCTTCCTATTTATTGCTGTGTCATCAAGCTTGCAGCAGGCCTGGCTACAGTCAAATCATCAATCCCATAGAGGTATTACACAATGGTTTACTGTCATACCTTACTGTGTCAAAGTTTATCCATTCTACAACTTCTACATCTACATCCCATCATCATATTTTTCCTAAGACAGAGAACCCTATTCTTATGCAAATGGCCTTCTGACATTCATGGGTTCATTGTCTAATTCCTGGGACATAGCAGTCCTGTGGCCTCCGGTAAGAGACCTTCCCAGACTAGCCTCCATAAGCTAACCAGAGCAAGAAATGAGGAGAAAGAAGGCAACAAACTCATCTGACCATTGGTCTTTCTGACCTGTGAAAATGGAAATCCAGATAATAGAGATGAATTCAGAGATGAATTCAGGGGTCCATCTTGGGTCACCTCCCTGTGCTCTCTCTTTCATAGCTCCATGTCTCTCTACTTCCTGCACTCTGCTTAGATCTTCATTCTTGCCCTTGGATTCAGAGTATGAAGCTCCTTCCTCAAATGTCAGGCCCTACACTCTTTCTTCACATAGTCCCACCTTTTCCTTTTTTTGCCCTGGTTGCACCCTTTTGAAGCCCAGAGACCACTAAATCCAGTTCATCAGATTATGAAGTCCTACTTAAAGTTGGCAAGAAGCATCATTGCCTCAACCTCACAGGGCTTCCAGAACTGACAGCTGCAGACTTCAGTGAACCTTTGCTCAATATTTCCTTGCACAGAGCTGAGAAATAGTAACTTCCATCCAGAAACATTCTTCTGAATAAAAATGCACTGGGAGGTTTAAGGATAAATTTTTGGTCTCAGAGCAGTCATCTTTTGCTTTTCACAATATTCTAATTTCCCACAGATTTCTCATAGCCCAGAATAAAGACAATGGGATTTTTTAATACATATTGAGAGAATTTCACAGATGAGGAGCATTTATAACACATACTCTTGAAGTACATGAGTTCATCTGAACACATCAAACTAATTGCCCTATTGTGAGGAGGATAGTAGCTTGTTTCACAGGGTTGCCACTGTTACCCATTCCTAAGAGGGCATCTGTACTTAAAAAGGATTTTTCTCATTCCTGAGCCACCTCTTTGTTTCTTCCTGTCTTGGATGAAGTCACTAAGCTATCTTTATAACTTCATCATCATTTTCCAAGCAACACACTGAGAAGCTATAAACAGAACATTAGGGAAAGCCAAACCCACACAACTTGTAGGAAAATTGGATTAAACATTGGTCTGTAATCAGAAGTGATCCTGATAAAAATTAATTAAAGAGAAATATTTCTGTTGCCTGTGGCTTTATTCTACTGTGCAGAGAACAAATATTTCAGATAATAGCACTTGACTCCCAAAGTGAGAATGGGGTTTATAATTTTTCTCTCTTAAGGAATTACTAGTCATGGACAAGAAGAAACCCCATGCCTTCTAGTGTGCCTATGAAAATAATTTGGTGCAACTTGCAATTTGCGTAGATCCAACTTCGGACCTTGGACATTAAATCCAAGGTCTAAGATGAGAATTCTCTTCTTGACCAGAGTGATCTCTCATCCTTGCTTGTTTCCCTGCACACCCTTCATCCCCACACATACTAATAAAAAATAATTCACCTGACAATATAAGCTCTTCTTTCTTTGAGTTCTTTCAGTTTTTCTCTGAGTAATTTCAGCCTCTCCCTTTGGGTCATAAAATTTGCAGAATATGTTGTCTTAGAGGTAGATCAAAACACAAAATGAAAATTTTCTGACCCCTTTCTGGCCTCTTCCCTGAAAAAGGAATAGGAGCTGCTGGCTAGCAAGTCTTTGAACTTTTCCATGTTCTTTCCTTAAACTTTGAAGAGTAGTTCTGTAGTAAGTTGCTTTTATTTTTGTTTCATCAATGTATCTACATTGAGTTCTTGGTTTTAAGTAGTGATGTTACTTCATTACCTTTTGGTCCCACTAAGACTGTATTTTATTCATTGAATGTGATGTAGTTTGTGTTTGACCTATTTTCTGTGGGGATATGTTTTATATATTTTAAGAGTTTATCTAAAAAATGACAATTAAATCTTGGACAAATTCTTCTATTTCAGTGTAGCTAAATTTACTGGTAGCCAGAGGAAGAGTTGTTAAGAGTTAAGTAAACATATATTTACTTTCCACTTAAAAATAAAAGAGAAATGCACTTTGCCCTGTCAAAAATATAACTTGGATAATAAAAAATTTCATGAGGACCTTTTGAGTCCAGACAGGTAAATGTGTAAACTATCCAAGGTAGGAAGTGGAAGAAGGAGTATGAATTTGAAATTAAATGAGGCTATGAGAGCTGGGATATTAAAACCATTATTTAAAAAGTATATGATATAAACTTGCAATTGAGTACACCGTATGGAAAACAAATGTAACAAAAACTCATCCCTTCCTCATAATTTTACTGCATTTTACTGTTATCTGTGTTCTAGTGGTCATTTATAGGCACTGTATCTGGAATAGAATATGATGGTGTGCTGCTTACTACACAAATTTCTTCCCAGCTCCGTATGCAGTCATGTGAGGTTGGCAGCTTGGAGCAGCCATATAGGAGTATTTATACCATGGAATTTCCACATGGTACAAATCAGGGCATTTTTCTCCAGACTTTCAGTTCTTTCTAACATTTTCCAGCACCCTAGTACCTAACAGAATACGAATCTTGCTATTTCCAGGTGTAAATAGATTGGAAAGACTATTTTAGAGAGTGATTTCCCTGGATATTTTTGGTTTTTGCTTCCCAACACCCTTTCCCTGTTCATCTTGTATGAATACCCCTTTCTCTGGGGAATTCCCTCTTTCTCATTTCGTGTAGTTGGACCAAAGTGTGGGAGTCCACAGACCCCAGCCTTCCCTTGCCTCGGGTGGGCCCATGAGTTGAGTCTAACCACTCGTAGTACTTCATAGCACTGGCCACGACCCTGGCCACTGGGTCAGGCATGAACATCTGAACCAAACTGGGACAGAGTCCTCCTTAAAATGTCGTGAATGGATGCTGGCTGGGATGAGGAGTTGCAAACATAGGCTTGAGGTTACCATTGACCATCTCTCCAACACATGATGATACACGAAGGGAAGCAGGACACTAATGACATTACAGAATTTAAAACTTGCTTGAAGCCAGATGCTCTTTGGACTTCCCAGTTACCTAAGCCTATATATTCCCTTTTTCATGTGACCAATAAGCATTTTATCTTGGGTAACTCTGGTAAATGCCATATAATGTGACATATTCATGTGGGAAGCATTGTCAATTCTTCTTATATTATGGTGACAGAGATGCCTGGAAGGGGGTTGAAATTTGGTTTATATTGTGACCAGATCTATAGACTTACAAGGTGCTCTTTAAAAGAGCTCTTATTGCACTTATCAACCAGAATTCTACGTAATTTATAAGATTGTATGTAAAAGACTAAATATTGTATTAACTTGGCACTTTGAAGTTTGTGAAAGGTAAAGAAAATACAACACCTATCACTATATCCCCAGGAATTATCTCAGCATCATATGAAATATAGTAAGAAATTGCTCAGGGAATCTTTGTTAATAGAAGAGCTGTCCCCTGAAGACTGTGCATTTGTCTGTACCATGACGATGATTCAGCAGTTTTATGCAATATCCCACGGCTTTCTTTGTGAGAAAGGCATATGGACAACACTGTTTGAAGTGTGGCAGAGTAAGCTGATTCAATAAATAAAGACCTTCCAGCTCATCAGTATGCTGTTCGACCTTGAGAACTGAACTTGTTTCTGTGTAAACCAGATTTCCCATTTCTAAGACTCTGGGCTCAAGGGAACCAAGCAAGAAAAATACCCTATCCTGCTTTATAATAAGCTTAAAAAATTAATCCATTGGCTATTTGCAAAGGAATTTAAAAGCTAAAACTGAGCTTCTGAAGTTTTAAGAATATTTGTCTAATATAGCTCATCCACTTACAACATCCAACAAGAACACTTTTGTGAAAACAAGAGCTTTGTCCTCATTTCAGTTGATATCTATTGGGAAAATACTTGCTTCTCCTTCTACATTTCCATAGGGATAGAGCAGTATTGGGGTGAATACTTCTAGATCTTCTCACTGCCCCTTTATGGATTCTTCCTTATTAGAATAAAAACAAATCTGTCTGGGAAAAGAAGAAGAATCTGACACACATTGACCATGCTGCCAGGAGAAGCTGAGGCACAGCATTGAAAGCCCAGCAGCATGCCAGCCTCTCTGTTCTGCCACACGCTGACTATTGAACAGTCACCATCCTCTGTATGGTTGGCTGAGGAAAATGTGTGCTCTGCAGAAACAGCCCTCCCTACACATGAGGAACAGGGCCTAGAAGAAGAAGAAAATAAGAGGCCTCATGCCAACTTAGCCTAAGCTCAACCATCAAATATTTGTTAGGGGTTACCAAGTCAACAAGACTGAAACTCTACTGCAAGGTGTATTTTACTTCCTTTGGATGTGCTCAATTGATTAAGAATCCAGAAATAATGTAATTAGCACCCTAGGTACCAACATAGGACATGTTGACCTGAAAGTAGCATTTGGATGGCAAAGAACCTCATAGGGAGCCTAGCATTTTGGAATGCTTCCTGTGGCTGGTGCTCTCAGGGGTTTGGATAGTAACTGGCATAGTACCACAAGCTTAAATGTTTAAGTATTAATTACAGTGTTGCCTAGTAACTTAAGGCACAGGGCCTAGTCTGCGTTTAGAAAGAAATGGCTTCATTTTTGGATGAATAGGTTTTTCTAGAACCTAAAGTTGAATGAGAAGAAATGTTCTTGAGTGCAGAGAAATTCGCTCCTGTATTGGAGAGAGGGTCTTTCTGGGAGTTTACACTAGAGTGCTGACTTTACTTCTTTAGGGACCGTAGGGCACAATGTCCCTAATGCATGTTGATAAGGTTGGTCTCAGGGCCATCAGAACCTTAGAAGATAGGCATAAATGGGAAGAAAAATTCTCGAAAAAAATATTTTAAAATATTACTTAACCAGAACTATAGCTATAAAACATGGACAGAAGATAATCAAAGTAATGGTATTGTAGTTGTTGTGGCTGCTATTCAGGACTTTGCATTTCTATGCTAAGCTCAAATTCTGTTCAAATTTACCTTCTTTGGACTATAACCAATCAGAAAGAAGGCATAATTTTAAGGGAGTAGGCCAAAATGGCTTGAACATAGGCATCAAGAATCATCTTTACTATGTTGTTTCAATTTGATTCTGAATGAATTACTTATGCTTTGAACATGATTGTAATCTTGTCTAGTCAGGAAAAAATATATTTTGTTATAATGTAGACAAAGAATGGATCTTTTATGTTACAGGGTATATACCAACTATTTGAGTTGTAGTGAAAAATACCAGTGGAGTTATTACATCCCAAAGAAGACATTTTGAAAGCCTGTGTTAGACAATCTATAGAAAGTTACTTTTTTCAGACTCAAGGAAAAAGACCAGTGTAAAAGCAAGTTTGAATCTTAAACAGAATCAGACAGAAAAAAATGAGAAGAAAATTACAATTTCCTTCAATAAAAAGCTGAAGCTTCAGAGGCCCAGGTAGAAAGATAGGATACAAAAAAAAAAGGGGTAAACCCTTTCCTAGATGTTCCCAGAAAGAAAACTGGGAAAGAGAAGGGCATTTTAGTTGATACTAGATTAAGATTACAAGTATTTTCATACCCTGCCCATTTACAGAGGTCTATTCGCATAATTCTTCCCCAGACCTCCTCATCACCAGTCTTTCAGTCCTCCTGCTTCTAATTTCCTGACAATCCAGACAAATAATTAGCAACCAACGTAAATCAGTATAGAGCGGAACTTCTGGTCATTTCCTCTCCTAGCTAAAATGAAGAACAAGGTGTGTGCACTGATGGAAATTCTGCCCACTGGGATGATTTTCACCTACTGTCCTTCAGGGTTATCCCATGGTGGGTCTGTGGTGCTACAATCATCACTTTGGGTAAAGCCAGAATATTGTGCAGAATCATCTGTAAATAATTCCCAGATATTTTTGTTCTCCATTCTGGTCATAGGAAACCCCCTATGAGTCCATGGATGAAGACTGAGAGAGAGAAACCTATGTAGCAGGAGTAAAGACCATGGGCATTTGGGTTAGTTACCGAGCCCAGTCTCATATGAAACATTTTCATTTAATGATGAAGTGCTGCAATCCATGTGAAACTTCATGCTTGGTGGGTCAGAAAACATCTTGTTCATGATGGGCAATTCAGGTCTTATAGTAATTTGGTAGTCCATGCTCAGCCTCTACTAGTGCCCAAGGGCAAGCCAAGAACTGTTCCCTTCAAGAGAAAAACAGTTATCCATAGAGCATGTCATGCTTTTGCTCCAAATCTTAAAGGTACCACTATAATTCACCTATATACGCTATGTAAAGCTCCTCTGGCATCCCTGTCTGTTACAGACACTTCAAGTACCATCTGATCTGCTGGGTCATACAACACCCTTGAATTTTTGTGAATTTTTGTGAGATTTTTTGTGAACTTTTATTTCCCACCGTCTGGCACATGTATCCTTACCAAGACGTTTAGATCAGTTCCTACAATCTGCTCACTAGGTCCTATCAGTATAATATCACAAACATGTTTATATCCTGTGGGAAGGAGAAATGATCAAGGTCCCTGTCCACCAGATTTTGACTTAGGGCTAGAAAGTTTATATAGCTTGTAAGTAAGACAGTGAAAATATATTGCCAGCCCTGCCAGTTGAAAGCAAATTGCTTTGATACTCTTTACTAATAGAACAGGTAAAAGGGAAAAGTACCAAATCAACATCTGCATACCAGGTGCTCAGGGGATATGTTGATTTGCCCCAGCAATGAAGAAACACCTGAAACAGCAGCTATAATTTGATTAAGCTTATGATAAGCCATCGTCATTCTCCAAGATCCATCTTCTTCACAAACCAAATAGCAAATGAAGATTTAGTAGGAATAATCACCTGAATCTTTCAAATCCTTGATGGTGGCATTAATCTCTGCAGTCATTCTAAGAATACAATATTACTGTTGGTTCGCTAATTTGGTAGGTAGAGGTAGTTTTTGTAGCATCTGTTTAGCCTTTCCTACCGTAACAGCTCTTACCTCAAAGGATACAGAACCAACTTGGGGCTTCTGTCAGTTTCTAAATATGTCTATTCCAACAGTGCAGTCTAGAACTAGAGAATTAAACACAAGGTAAGTTCAGGAACTCATTGAACCCACTTCTAGATTGACACAAGTCAAAAGCTTATTTATCATCTGACTTCATGTAACCCTCTTTTGACTGGTGGACCACAGTAGCATTTTATTTCTCCAGGAATTACTGTCAATTCAGAATCAGAATCACAAAGTCTGATTATTCTTCTTTTGCCAATGCACAATTATCCTGGGAAATGACTACAAGTCACTTTTGAGAAGGCTAAGAGGAGTATTATAATATAAATATTGCCTGTGTAATGGGTTTTTCCTCAAAAAATTCTCAAAGGTATTCCATAGTCAAAGATCCTTCATTTAAGGGATCCTTCATTCAAGGGACTTCGTATCTATCAAGAGAATAAAGTCTGAGGATTGGTTGAGAGTATATTGACTCTCTATTATGGTGTTTCAAATCAGACTTGTTTACCAGACCTAGAGCTACTTATCAAATCGAGTAAGACTTTACTAAGATGTCTATCTACTTCATTTCTAAGGATACCATGATCAATTACCAATACCAAAGACTTCTACAGCTCAGACCATTCTCATGGCTACTTCAGCTCTGCTGTCCATTAAGTGCTACTACTTGTCCCCTGCCACTCCTGGATGCTGTCATTCTCATTGAATTCAGTTATTGGCAGTACTTTCTGCTGCTATTTCTGGACTACAGAGAATAGCCACCACAGAGCTTTTCAATGATGCTGTGGTTCACTTCACAGATGCATTTCCTAGAGCCTTGATGGAGGAAGCATCCTTGGGACATTTCTAGGGGTGTGGGCATGAATAATGGCATGAACAAGCAGAACTTTTATGGTCAATTCATTCTAGCATCCTAAGATCACTAAGTCTTTGGATACCTTCTTCTACAGGGTTTCATGAACGTTCTGGCATTTAAACTTTATTTAATGTAAGGGACCCTCTGGGTGGAGATTTCTGTCAACCAACTGATCAAACTATTAGAGCCACTCTCAACCATTTGAACTAAGTCAGGAAATCCAAAATCTTGACTTGGTAAACCTATATCAACAAACTCCTTCCAAACTAACATATTTCTTCACCCTGATCCAGTACCTGTAGGATCAATTCCCAGTTTCCCATGTTTCTGGTGGTGTAAGTTGGCAAAATCTTGCTATCTTTTTTACACGTTAATTGTATCTTCTTATAGGGTACACTTTATACCTTATTACCTGGGGCATGGCAAAAATTGAGTCTTACTATAGGTCAAGAAACAATGAGATGTGCTAGAAATATGTCCTACAGAAGATTAGCAGTCTCCTCAAAGAAGGTCAGTACTGCTTCCTCCAGCAAGGGAGCTATCCTCATCAGACAGGAGAGGGATAACTTCTGCTGGTAAAAAATGGTTTAGTGAAATTTATGGGTTGAAGGTCCTCAACTTCCACAGAATCAGCATATATGTCCACATCAAATTTTTAGGGCCCCATTCCTTCCCAGTCAATGGCCTAACTTTAACATAGACATCTGGTAAGGTTGAGAATTCAATTTGCCTTGTAATTCAGACATTTGTCATTAAACTTTGGGTTTGGTTTTCCAAATCTTGGTCCTATGGTCACGAGAGATTTCTGTTAGGGCATTATTATAATCTTCACATTGTTTGCCTGTATATTGAGCTGATAATTTAAAGCCATGAACTGATCATTTTCCCCCACATTTTCTATTGCACTTAAAGGCAAAAAATCAAAACTCTTACATTCCTTATTGTCACTAAAAGTATTTTTTGAAAGCAACTACTTTGTCATCCAAAGCCTTGTCTTCTATAGACAGTTCACAAATGAAATTTAAGTATCTATTTTCTCACTGCATGCCATGAACTACCAGTGTCTCTTTACCATTGGAAAAAGGGTCATTTTAAATGTATCAGATATTAGAACCTATTCCAGGTAGCCTAGAACCAGTTCAGAGAACCCATCCTTTGAGTTCTGTTCCCCTGGAACTACTTCCAACACCAAATTCAGCATCAATCAAGGTTTGATCCAAGAAGTGGAACCACCATGAGTGATGTGGTAGACTAAGGAACTAACTATAGGGAATACATGTTATACTTTGTGTCTGGTGATGGGCCTTCAGTAGTTATAAATCAGCCAGGTTGGCAGTCAAAGGAAAGAGCTAGCCATGAAGTGGGCAAGAGCAAAACAAACTGGATTGCACAAGGAGGGAATAGAATCCATGAGAACAAACTGGAACTCATGAGGAAAAACTAGAGCCTGAGTCTGTCTCTAACTGCCTCCAAAATCCATACAGCAGATAACCTGCAGGAGAAGCTGTTACCTTTATCATGGAGCTTCAACACACCTGGCACCAGTCTCAAAGAAGTCAAGATAGGAGGCCCCTCAGGAACTGAAGCTACCACAAGCCTGAGTGCTGTCCCACACCAACAAGGCAAGTTAGCCCTTCATTGAGGCATGTGCAAATTGCCACAGGCCAAACACCCAACACCAATATTCAGATCATAAAACAGATGCTGGGTGAGAGTGGCCAAGATGGCCAACTAGAAGCAGCTAGTGTACATGGCTTACATGGAGAGGAATAGAAGGGGAAAGCAAATACAGCACCTTTGACTGAAACATGCAGGTACTCATATTTGGACTAATCAAGGAAAACAACTCAACCCACAGAGAACAGAGAAAAGCAATGCAGAACAACAGCCCACCAGGGAGTGACATGGAGCCAAGGGAAACTCCCCTGCCCAGGGAAGTGGTGAGTGAATGTGTGACCCCAGCTTCTCCCATGGATCTTTGCAAGCCTTAGATTAGGAGATCCCCTCATGAGCCCACTCCACCAGGGCCTTCAGTCTGACACACAGAGATACATGGTGTCTCAGCAGAGCAATTGCCCAGGCACATACGGAGACCAGGAACTTTAGATACTCTGGTTTTCCGGGCTTCCCGGCAAAAGTAGCTGCAACTCTAGCAAAGTGGGAGGTTAGACCTCCACAAATACGCCTAGGAAATAAGCTGAATCCAGGGGGCTGAGCAGTGACAGTCTGTGGGCCCCACTTCCATGGTGCCTCAAAGGATAGACCCACTGACTTGGAATTCCAGCCAGTCACTGGTAGCAGTGTTGTGCCTTCCCTTGCCAGTGTTCTCTGGCCTACAGGAGACTTGAAAACTCCCTGGGACAGAGCTCCTAGGATGAGGGGTGGGAATCCATCTTTGCTGTTAGGGCAACTTAGCAGTTTCAGCTTTTGGGCTTTGGAGAGTCCAAGCCAACCAGGGATAGAAGTGGTACCCCAGCACAGCACATCTGCTCTACAAAAACATGGCCAGACTACCTTTTAAAGTGGGCCCCTGATCTCATTCCTCCTCACTAGGGGGTCTCCAGCCACCTCTTACAGATGTGTTCAGATGGGCAACAGGTCCATACTTCCCTGGTACAGAGCTCCCAGAGGGAGAAGCAGTCTGTCATCTTTTCTGTTTCACAGTCTTCACATCCTGATACTAAAACCTGACAAAAAAAAAAAAAAAAGAAAGCTTCAAGCAAATATCCTTGATGAACACTGATGCAAAACTCCTCAACAAAATACTGGCAAATCAAACCCAGCAGCACATCAGTTAGCTTATCCAACATGATCAAGTAGTTTTGATCCCTGGGATGCAAGGTTGGTTTAATATATGCAAATCAATAAATGTGATTCATCACATAAACAGAACTAAAGACAAATCCGTAATTTAAAGCTGTGAACTGATCACTTCCCTCCCCCACCAAGTTCTCTATTGCACTTAAAGGCAAAGAAAATCCTTATATTCTTTATTGTCACTAACAGTATTCTATGAAAGCAGCTACTTGGTCACCTAAAACCTTGTCTCCGATAGACAGTTCACAAGTGAAATTTAAGTAACTATTTTCTCACTGCATGCCATAAGCTACCAGTGCCTCTTTTACATTAGAAATGGGGTCATTTTAAATGTACCAGATCTGAGAACCTATTCAAACTAAATAGATTCAGAAAAGGCTTTCAATAAAATTCAACATCCATTCATGTTAAAAACTCTCAATACACTAGGTATTGAAGGAACATATCTCAAAATAATAAGAGCCATCCATGACAAACCTACTGTCAACATCATACTGAAATGGCAAAAGCTGTAAACATTACCCTTGCAAACTGGTACAAGATAAGGATGCCCTCTCTCACCACTCCTATTCAACATAGTATTGAAAGTTCTGGCTAGGGTAATCAGGCAAGAGAAAGAGATAAAGGCATCCAAATAGGAAGAGAGGAAGTCAAACTGTACTGGTTTGCAGACAACATGATCCTGTAACTAGAAAACCCCAGAGTCTCAGCCCAAAAGCTTTTAAGCTGATAAACAACTTCAGCAAAGTCTCAGGATACAAAATCAGTGTGCAAAAATCACTAGCATTCCTATACGCCAACAACAGTCAAGCTGAGAGCCAAATCAGAAATGAACTCCCATTCACATTTGCCACAAAAAGAATAAAATACCTGGGAATACAGCTAACCAGGCAAGTGAAAGGTCTCTACAAGAACTACAGCCAGGCATGGTGGCTCATGCCTGTAATCCCAGCACTTTGGGAGGCCGAGGAGGATGGATCACCTGAAGTTGGGAGTTCAAAATCAGCCTGACCAACATGGAGAAACCCCATCTCTACTAAAAATACAAAATTAACCGGGTGTGATGGAGCATGCCTGTAATCCCAGCTACTCAGGAGGCTGAAGTAGGAGAATCACTTGAACCCAGAAGGCAGAGGTTGTGGTGAGCCGAGATTGCACCATTGCACTCCAGTCTGGGCAACAAGAGTGAAACCTCATCTCAAAACAAAAACAAAAAAAAACAAAAACAAAAGCAAAACAAACAACTGCTCAAAGAAATCAGAGGACATAAACAAATGGAAAAACATTCCATGCTCATGGATAGAAAGAATCGATATCATTAAAATGGCCATACTGCCCAAAGTAATTTATAGATTTAATGCTATTCCTATTAAACCGCCATTGAGATTCTGTACAAAACTAGAAAAAAACTATTTCAAAATTCATATGGAATAAAAAACAAGCTCGAATAGCTAAGGTAATTCTAAGCAAAAAGAATGAAGCTGGGGGCTGGGCACAGTGGCTCACGCCTGTAATCCCAGCACTTTGGGAGGCTGAGGCAGGTGGCCAAGGCTGAGGCTGAGGTCAAGAATTTGAGACCAGTCTGGCCAACATAGTGAAACCTTATCTCTACTAAAAATACAAAAATTAGCTGGGCGTGGTGGTGGGTGCCTCTAATCCCAGCTACTCGGGAGGCTGAGGCAGGAGAATTGCTTGAACTGAGGAGGCAGAGGTTGCAATGAGAGAGCAAAAACTCCATCTCAAATAATAATAATAATAACAACAACACAGAGAATGAAGCTGGAGTTATCATACCACCTGACCTCAAGCTATACTACAGGATTATAGTAACCAAAACAGCATGGTACTGATAAAAAGCCAGACACATATAGCAATGGAACAGAATCGAGAACCCAGAAATAAGACCACACACCTACAACTATCTGATCTTCTACAAACCTGACAAAAACAAGCAATGGGGAGAGGATTCCCTATTCAATAAATGGTGCTGGGATAACTGGTAGCCTTATGCAGACTAAAACTGAACCCCTTCTTTACACCATGTACTAAAAGTAACTCAAGATGGATTAAAGACTTAAATGTAAAACCCAAAACTATAAAAACCCTGGAAGACAATGAAGGCTATATCATTCAAAACATAGGCATGAGCAGAGATTTTATGACAAAGATGCCAAAAGCAATTGGAACAAAAACAAAAATTGACAAATAGGATCTAATTAAACTAAAGAACTTCTGCACAGCAAAAAGAAACTGTCAACACAGTAAATGGACGATCTACAGAATGGGAGGAAATTTTTGCAAACTATGCGTCCAACAAAGGTCTAATATCCGGCATCTGTACAGAAGTTAAACAAATTTACAAGAAAAAAAAAAACACCATTAAAAAGTGGGCAAAGGACATGAACAGACACTTCTCAAAAGAAGACATGCAGGCGGTCAGCATCATATGAAAAAAAGCTCAACATCATTGATCATTAGAGAAATGCAAATCAAAACAACAATGAGATACCATCTCATACCAGTCAGAATGGCTATTACTAAAAAGTCAAAAAATAACTGATGTTGATGAGGTTGTGGAGAAAAAGGAACTTATACACTGTTGGTGGGAGTGTAAATTAGTTTGACCATTGTGGAAGACAATGTAACGATTCCTCAGAGACCTAAAGACAGAAATACCTTTCGACCCAGCAATCCCATTATTGGGTATACACCCAAAGGAATATAAATCATTCTATTATAAAAAGACACATGCTTGAATATTTTCATTGTAGCACTATTCACGATAGCAAAGACATGGAATCAACCTAAATGCCCATCAATGATAGACTTGGTAAAGAAAAATGTGGTACATACATGTAGCCATGTATGCAGCCATTAAAAAGAAATACTATGCAGCAATTAAAAAGAATGAGATCATATCCTTGGCAGGGACATGGATGGAGCTGGAGGCCATTATCCTTAGCAAACTAATACAGGAGCAGAAAACCAAATACTGCATGTTCTCACTTATAAGTGGGAGCTAAATAATGAGAACATAGGGACACAAAGAGGGAAACAGCACACACTGGTGCCTCTCAGAGGATGGAGGGTGGGAGGAGGGAAAGGATCAGAAAAAAATAACTAATGGGTACTAGGCTTAATCCCTGGGTGATGAAACAATTTGTACAACAAACCCCCATCACACAAGCTTACCTGTGTAACAAACCTGCACTGTACCCATGAACTTAAAATATTTTTTTTTAGTTGATATCATGGGAGAGAGAGTAGAACGGTGGTCACCAGAGGATGGGTAAAGAAGAAATGTTGGTCAAAGAGTATGAAGTTTCAGTTATAAAAGAGGAATACATTTTAGAGATTTACTGCACAGCATGGCAACTGTGTTAACTATAATGTATTGTATATTTCATAATTGTTGGGAGAGAATATTTTAAATGTTCTCACCAAAAAAAAAAAAAAAAGGTCAGGGGATGGATATGTTAATTAACTTGATTTCTTCTTTCAACAATGCATACATATAGCAAAACAACATATCCCATAAATATAGACAAGTGTTTGTCAATTAAAAATTTATTAAAACTTTTTTTAAAAAAAAACAGATGGTCCTTTATTCCTTCCTTTCAAATCCCATGCAAATTTCCCTAGTTGCTAAGCCCAACACAAAACCATACAGGAAGAAAATTTAGGGAAACATATTTTCAGCTCAGCTAAGTCGACCGACAACAAAGTTATCGGAAGGGATTTTGGAGGTACTGGCAGCGTTCTTTTTCTTTTCTCGGATGGGTGGGGGTTGAAGGTGTCCACAAGTATAGCTTTTAAATTATTCATTAAACTGTACATTTACAACTTATGTGATTTTGTAATTACTTATTTTTAATGCTTTTAAAATGTTTATGCTTTTTAAATGTTTAAAATGTTATAAAACATTTTAAATGTTACATAAAATGTTTGTAAATGTTATTTTTTATAAGTCTAAAATTTCTCCACTAATCCTCACATTTCCATGGAGAAGAGAGGATTTCTGACCAAGTCTACCAAAGGGAGAACCAATGAAATCTTCTCAGAGAAAACACTTCCAGTTTGTCTTTCTGATCCCTTACTTGCTCTTTCTCTTGGGAGAGGTGCCTCATCCAATTGGCCTATCACACCAGTAGATGTCACAAAAACAAGATGCCATTTATTGACTCTCCCTTGGCCTCTTGACCTACTTATCACCATGCATGGCAGGTGTCTGTACTTCTAGACCCCATGCAGTAGACCCCTTAGTTGGGACTTCCCTTCTCCCACAGAAGGGGCAAGCCATTCTGTGGTTACACAGCTATGTCCAAGGCATAATAAACCTGGCTCTCCTCTCTGTTGGCCCAATTGTCTTTAATTCAGGGGAAATCATTGGTAACTCCATCCACATTGGCCTAAGTTCCAAGCTCCATACTAGAATCCATCTTCGTCATTATTTTAGTACCCATTTGACTCATTCCTGTGTTTATAGTCTATCAGCCAGAACTCTAAAGTCTCCACCAGCATTAGACTCTGGGTATCTGACATAAGGTCATAAGGTTCAGGAAAAGAAATCTCCAAGTAGTGGAGATCCCTCAGAATCATGTGGTAACAGCATTATAGTACCAGATCATCCATGTGGAAACAATTGAGACCTGATAACAGGATTTAGCCTTGATCAATTATTGGAGGCCAGGGTTGTAAGATTCATAACTCCCTTCCTCTAAGCATCTGGCCAAAAGTATGCACTCAAATATTGCAAGCCAAATAGAAAACAAGTATCATTTTTTCATATCTGTGAAAGTCCCCTACGAACTCCAAAGGCAACCCTTATTAATTGAAAATTAGCTATTTCCCAACCAACCGAACCCCTAAAACATGTGGCCCATTAGGCAAGTTTGCCCTGAAGTTGGCATTGTGAAAAAATATGTCATTTAGGGGACAATTCGAGTCTCTGATAATTCTTTACAACACTGAGGTGCTTCTGCAGGAACTCTTCATGTGGTATTAAAAGTCAGTGAACACTTTTAACTTTTATTTCCATTCCATTTTTATAGTTACCAGAAAGAAAAAAGTGCAGAAAACGCCCTTCCTAGTATCAAACCACAAATTCCAGCTCAGTTCAAGAAACTAAGAGTAGGAACCCTGCCTTCTGACTGATGCATAAAACAGTGGGGGTGCTGCTTTTTAAAAAGGAGGCTAATAATAAAGCAAGAACAGCCAGTAACAGTTCTGGGCAGGGAAGAAATCAGCCAAACTCTTGCCAAAAAATATTGTATTAAATGCTAAATCCTACTTTAAGGTAGCAATCAAAATTTAATCTTTTCAAATGCCTCCCTTTACGAGTAGAGCCTCCTGCTACTTTCTAAGAGGCGGAAGCAGTCCTCTTTGCAAAGTGATTGAATTTTTGACAGGAGGCAGAATTTAAAATTGGCATTGAAACCCAGCCAATCTGAAACCAGGAAGAAGAAAGTAACAACTGCTTATTGTATGCTCCATTCAGATTTTCAGTATATTGACGCCATGTTTGCCAGAGAACAAATTTCCAAAGTCTGACTGCAGACTTTCTATCTCCTGACTTCTCACCTGCCTCTGTAAGTGTATGATTAGATGGTACTGGGGATTATTTGGAGCCATCACCAGGGGCTGCTTCCACTAAGAGAAGCCCAGGTAAGCAACACTTCCATGGTGTTCTTTCTCATAGTGACCAATGGACAATATCCATCTACCCCAGGTCAATGAAATCCCTTGGCAATTGAGGCACTTATGTGGAATTCCATATGACTGGCCATATTCAGGCAGCGCCTTGACAAGGAGAAGGTGGAAAAGATTCTAATTTGATGGGGGAAAGTTGGGGCAGAGCTAGTGGGGGTGGCAGATGAGATGTTACGTTTTTCAAATGTTCTAGAAATCAGAATAGGTGTGTGGCTTCAGAAGATCATTCAGAAATACCAAAATAATGGCACCTGCTCTTCATTGTGGTATGTTTTAAAGTGACTGCTAAAATTGCCGGGCGCAGTGGCTCAGGCCTGTAATCCCAGCACTTTGGGAGGCCGAGGCGGACAGATTACATGAGGCCAGGAGTTCAAGACCAGCCTGGCCAACATGGTGAAACCCCGTCTGTACTAAACATACAAAAATCAGCCGGGTGTGGTGGTACAAGCCTGTAGTTCCAGCTACTCGGGAGACTGAGACTCAAGAATCCCTTGAACCCGGGAAGCAGAGGTTGCACTAAGCCAAGATTGGGCCACTGCACTCCAGCCTGGACAGAGACACAGTTAGACTCTGTCTCAAAAAAAAAAAAAAAAAAAAAAAAGAAAAGATAATAAAATGACTAATAAAAATGAAAATATCTTCCCTTTAACATATTTTCAAAGCCTTCAGTAATAAAAATATGTGCTTTCTTCGGCCATTTCCCATGCTTAGAGAAAAACTTAAAATAACTCACAATGCCATTAGCATGGCAACTGTGAACTCTAAGACACCAAGTATTAGAACATATAAAAAGATACATTAATTTTGAGATTTAACTTTGAATCCTCAGTCTTCCCAAAACATGCTCTAATGATCAGACATCCTAATGTGTTGATCATAGATCTGTAAAGAAGGTCATAGTCTCATAGAAACAGTTGTCCGTGACTCACGCCTGTAATCCCAGCACTTTGGGAGGCCGAGGCAGGCAGATCACGAGGTCAGGAGATCGAGACCATCCTGGCTAACACGGTGAAACCCCGTATCTACTAAAAATACAAAATATTAGCAGGGCATGGTGGCACACGCCTGTAGTCCCAGCTACTCGGAGGCTGAGGCAGGAGAATGGCCTGAACCTAGGAGGCGGAGCTTGCAGTGAGCCGGGATGGCACCACTGCACTCCAGCCTGGGCAACAAAGTGAGACTCCGTCTCAAAAAAAAAAAAAGAAAGTAAAAAGAAATAGTTGTTTAACCTTAGGCATTAAATGAGAAAGAAATAATTGATTATTAAGGGAACAGAAGTTGAGGCTTGGCATGGGAATCCAGAAAGAAGTATCTACAACTGAAATAAAAGGTGAGAAATAAAATATATTCTGGGAAAAACCTGCGGCCATAGGACCTAGGATTGTTCTATGAAGACTGTTCTCTTTGTTTTCTATTTATCCTTTGTCACAAAGCTCCATATGCCCTGTGCTCTACTTATACAAAATATAGCTTATTAAATGTTCTATCCTAATACTCCCCCATCATTTCTTCCTTCAGCAGAGAATATTGTAGAGAAAAGCCTTCTAAAAAATAAAGTGTTTGCATGGATACAAAGGACATGATTTGTACCTTCACATTCATTTTGAAGATAAACCACAGTGGTCTTTGTTCCCTGTATTCTGAGAGCCTAGAATAGTGCCTGGCACATAGTAAGTGTTTGTCTTAACCTTGAATTCCCCAGAAAGCAAAGCTGAAGATAAGAGTTTTAAGTTCAACTACTTTGCCTGTGAATGAAATGCCAGGGAAGCAAAAGTGAGGATGAAGATAAGGGGTTATGAGGCAAGAGGGAGAACCATTCCTTAAGATGAATACCAAGTGCAAATATTTGCCCATCTCAAGATACCATCTTCTGCTAAGCATAGAAACTGCGCCTCAAGACAGTCCTCTGGGGGAAGAATTCATCCACTAACCCTATTTTGCCTGGCCTCCCTTGCCTTTTTGAGCTGTGTATGCATGGGTGCTGTACAGGGACCCCCAGAGCCTCCTTCCTTGTGGTCAACAGAAAAGAAGCAAGTAGCTCAGTGTGGGATAGTTGCCCCTGGAGGAAGCTGGTAGGAGCAACACAGAGACAGGTGAGGGGGAGAGGAACTGGAGGCGGTGCCTAAGAGGAGTCTGATACAGCACTCAATAAATATTTGCTGAATGGATGTGGTTTTACTATAACAGTCTCCATTATTGACTGAAGAGGAGTAAAAAGTCAGCAGTAATTCATCATCATAATCATCTGTAGTTTAGTGAAGAAAAGACACAGGTCCCCCTTTGAAAAAGCTTGTTTCTTGGAACAGTTTTAATATTTGCTGATTTTAAAAATAATTTTCCAGTTGTCAGCTTGGTGTGACTAGAACTGATTAGTGACAAAAAGTGATAGATGATGCACCTGTCCCTCGCTTGAACTGAAGAAAAATTGTTCATAAAAGCATGGAGCAAATCATACATTTCTACAAGCATTATTAGTAACCAATATCTGCTGAGTTAGCTTTTGTGGTCCTTCAAATTTGCCACTCTCTCACGTACTGATCCTGCCCACATCACAGCATCACTTTGTTACTACAACTCATCCTTTAAAACTTAGCTGAGAAATCACTGCTACCAGGAAGCCTTCTCTCTCTCTCTCTCTATCTCTCTCGCTTTCTGTCTCTCTCCCTCTCCCTTCCTCCCTCCCCTTCCTCTCTATTTCCAATTTGTGCTAGGTGCTTTCAAGTTACTCAGTTTTACTGCTATTATTGCATCTCTCACATTCTATTGTAACTGTGATTGTCTATCTCCCTCACTAAATTATCAACAGGGCTGGAACTGAGACATTTATCTTCCTAGCACCAGACACATAGCAGGCATCCTACAAATTTCAGCAGAATCAAAGAATGTGTAAGTCACTGAATGAGTGCTTGACAAAACTGCAAAGGATATTGGTAAGAGAACAGTAGCTGATGTTTATCGCTGGTTGGGTTAGGGAAATCTTAGAGGAGCTGGACGTGGGCTGGATGCAGAAGGAAGATGAGACTCATGGATTTGGGGAGAAGGAAAATTGCATTACAGTTGGGTTTTTGGCCATGAGACAGAAATGCACTTAACCTACCATAAAGCAGTGAATTATCTAGCTAGGCAGGAACAGAAAGATCTGGAACATTTCACAGAGAATAAAACTGAACAGGAAAGTCAGAGTGAGATTGTAAAGAGCACCAAATATCAGGCTAAGCAGCTATGCCTTTTCCCTCTATT
Source organism: Mandrillus leucophaeus (assembly GCF_000951045.1). Classification (NCBI taxonomy): domain Eukaryota; kingdom Metazoa; phylum Chordata; class Mammalia; order Primates; family Cercopithecidae; genus Mandrillus; species Mandrillus leucophaeus. The sequence continues at coordinate 2,213,736 of NW_012107397.1, forward strand.
TTAGGTTCTCAGAATTTTCAGAGCAGTAGGCAACATGACCAAGTGGAGTTTCCAATGGCTGGTAGATGTGTGGAAGAGTACTTAGAAAAGAGAAACCAATTACACAGAGAAGAAAAAAGGAATTCCCTTTGTCAAGCTATAGCCAAGGAAATAAGACAAAGTTTGGCTTTAGAAAAAATAATTTGGGAGGATTTAAAGATTATACAAGTTCAGTGATTTCCTATCTTTTGTTTAGAGTTAACATTCTCCAAGATGTAACCTGAACTCCATAATCTACCCTAATTTCTTCATCTCCTGCCAAACTGAACTATTAGTTCATACATGACCTCTATTGCCTCATCTCTGGGAAAATCTTGGTGCCTGAAATACTCTCCCTTCTACCCATTTTTTTCTGTCAAAGCCTGACCTGCACTTTAATTCTCTTTTCTAATGCTATCTCATCCACAATAGAAAGTATATGTACATCATAATTAAAAGAACTAGAGAAGAAAGAGCAAATAAATTCAAAAGTTAGTAGAAGAAATAAATAACTAAGATCAGAGCAGAACTGAAGGAGACAGAAACATGGAAAACCCTTCAAAAAATCAATGAATCCAGGAAGTGGTTTTTTGAAAAGATTAACAAACAGATAGGCCACTAGCCAGACTAATAAAGAAGAAAAGAGAGGTCGCTTCCAATATGGCCGAATAGGAACAGCTCTGGTCTACAGCTCCCAGCAAGATTGACACAGAAGACGGGTGATCTCTGGATTTCCAACTGAGGTACCTGGTTCATCTCATTGGGACTGGTTGGACAGTGGGTGCAGCCTGTGGAGGGTGAGTCGAAGCAGGGCAGGGCGTCACCTCTCCCAGGAAGTGCAAGGGGTTGGGGGATTTCCCTTTCCTAGCCAAGGGAAGCCATGAGTGACTGTACCTGGAGGAATGGCACACTCCTGCCCAAATACTGTGCTTTTCCTATGGTCTTCACAACCGGCAGACCAGGAGATTCCCTCCCATGCTTGGCTCGGCAGTTTCCATGCCCATGGAGCCTTGCTCGTTGCCAGCATAGCAGACTGAGATCAACCTGGGATGCTGGAGCTTGGCAGGGGGAGGGTTGTCCACCATTGCTGAGCCTTGAGTAGGCAGTTCTGTGCTCACAGTGTAAACAAAAAGGCAGGGAACCTTGAATTAGGTGGAGCCCATGGCAGCTCAGCAAGGCCTACTGCCTCTATAGATTCTACCTCTGGGGGCAGGGCATATCTGAACAAAAGGCAGCAGACAGCTTCTGCAGACTTAAATGTCCCTGCCTGACAGCTCTGAAAAGAGCATTGGCTCTCCCAACATGGTGTTCAAACTCTGATAACTGATGGAATCTTGCCTCAAATGGGTCCCTGACCCCCATGTAGCCTGACTGGGAGATGCCTTCCAGTAGGGGCTGACAAACACCTCATAGAGGTGGGTGCCCTTCTGGGACAAAACTTCCAGAGGAAGGATCGGACAGCAATATTTGCTGTTCTGCAGCCTCCACCGGTGATACCCAGGCAAACAGGGTCTGGAGTGGACCTCCAGCAAACTCCAACAGACCTGCAGCTGAGGGGCTTGTCTGTTAGAAGGAAAACTAACAAACAGAAAGTAATAGCATCAATATCAACAAAAAAGACGTCCACACCAAAACCCCATCCATAAGTCACCAACATCAAAGACCAAAGGTAGATAAAACCACAAAGATGGGGAGAAACCAGAGCAGAAAGGTTGAAAATTCCAAAAACCAGAACACCTCTTCTCGTCCAAAGGAACACAACTCCTCACAAGCAAGGAAACAAAACTGAGTGGAGAGTGAGTTTGATGAGATGACAGAAGTAGGCTTCAGAAGTTCAGTAATAACAAACTTCTCTGAGCTAAAGGAGCGTGTTCTAACCCATCGCAAGGAAGCTAAAAACCTTGAAAAAAGGTTAGATGAATGGCAAACTAGAATAACCAGTGTAGAGAAGAGCTTAAATGACCTGATGGAACTGAAAACCACAGTACGAGAACTTCATGAAGCATACACAAGCTTCAGTAGCTGATTCAATCAAGTGGAAGAAAGGATATCAGTGATTGAATATCAAATTAATGAAATAAAATGAGAAGACAAGATTAGAGAAAAAAGAGTACAAAGAAATGAACAAAGCCTCCAAGAAATACGGGACTATGTGAAAAGGCCAAATCTACGTTTGATTGGTGTACCTGAAAGTGACAGGGAGAATGGAACCAAGTTAGAAAACACTCTTCAGGATATTATCCAGAAGAACTTCCCCAACCTGGCAGGGCAGGCCAAAATCCAAATTCAGGAAATACAGAGAACAACAAGAACACCGCAATGACATTCCTCAAAAAGAGCAACCCCAAGACACACAATTGTCAGATTCACCAACGTTGAAATGAAGGGAAAAATGTTAAGGGCAGCCAAAGAGAAAGGTCAGGTTACCCACAAAGGGAAGCCCATCAGACGAACAGCAGATCTCTTGTCAGAAACCCAGAAGCCAGAAGAGAGTGGGGGCCAATATTCAACATTCTTAAAGAAAAGAATCTTCAAACTAGAATTTCATATCCAGTCAAACTAAGCTTCATAAGTGAAGGAGAAATAAAATCCTGTACAGACAAGCAAATGCTTAGAGATTTTGTCACCACCAGGACCTGCCTTACAAGAGCTCCTGAAGGAAGCACATAATATGGAAAGGAACAATCAGTACCAGCCACTGCAAAAACATGCCAAATTGTAAAGACCATCAATGCTATGAAGAAATTGCATCAATTAACAGACGAAATAAACAGCTAGCATCATAATGACAGGATCAAATTCACATATAACAATATTAACCTTAAATGTAAATGGGCTAAATGCCCCAATTAAAAGACACAGGCTGGCAAATTGGATAAAGAGTCAAGACCCATCAATGTGCTGTATTCAGGAGACCCATCTCATGTGCGAAGACACAAATAGGCTCAAAATAAAGGGATGGAGGAAGATTGGCCAAGCAAA
>NW_012107397.1:2217440-2220974 GCF_000951045.1 Mandrillus leucophaeus
TACCAGAATCTCTGGGACACATTTAAAGCAGTGTGTAGAGGGAAATTTATAGCACTAAATGCTCACAAGAGAAAGCAGGAAAGATCTAAAATCGACCCCCTACCATCACAATTAAAAGAACTAGAGAAACAAGAGCAAAGAAATTCAAAAGCTAGCAGAAGACAAGAAACAACTAAGATCAGAGCAGAACTAAAGCAGGTAGAAACACAAAAAAAAAACCTTCAAAAAATCAAAGAGTTCTGGAGCTGGTTTTTTGAAAAATCAACAAAATAGATAGACCACTAGCAAGACTAATAAAGAAGAAAAAAGAGAAGAATCAAATAGATGCAATAAAAAATTATAAAGGGGATATCACCACTGATCCCACAGAAATACAAACTAACATCAGAGAATACTATAAACACCTCTATGCAAATAAACTAGAAAATCTGGAAGAAATGGATAAATTCCTGGACACATACACCCTCCCAACACTAAACCAGGAAGAAGTTGAAAATCTGAATAGACCAACAACAGGTTCTGAAATTGAGGAAATAATTAATAGCCTACCAACAAAAAATGTCCAGGACCAGAGAGATTCACGGTCGAATTCTACCAGACATAAAAAGAGGTACTATTCTTCCTGAAACTATTCCAATCAATAGAAAAAGAGGGAATCCTCCCTAACTCATTATATGAGGCCAGCGTCAGCCTGATACCAAAAGCCTGGCAGAGACACACACAAAAAAGAGAATTTTAGGCCAATATCCTTGATGAACATTGATGAGAAAATCCTCAATAAAATCTGGCAAACCAAATCCAGCAGCACATCAAAAAGCTTATCCACAACAATCAAGTGGGCTTCATCCCTGGGATGCAAGGCTGATTCAACATATGCAAATCAATAAACGTAATCCATCACATAAACAGAACCAACCAAAAAACCACATGATTATCTCAATAGATGCAGAAAAGGCCTTCAATACAAATTCAACAGGCTTTAATACTAAAAACTCACAATAAACTAGGTATTGATGGAACACTTCTCAAAATAATAAGAGCTATTTATGACAAACCCATAGCCAATATCATACTGAATGGGCAAAAACTGGAAGAATTCCCTTTTAAAACTGGCACAAAACAAGAATGCCCTCTCTCACTACTCCTATTCAACATAGTATTGGCAGTTCTGGCCAGGGCAGTCAGGCAAGAGAAAGAAATAAACGGCATTCAAACAGGAAAAGAGAAAGTCAGGTTGTCTCTGTTTGCAGATGACAGGATTGTACATTTAGAAACTCCATCATCTCAGCCAAAAATCTCCTTAAGCTGATATGCAACTTCAGCAAAGTCTCAGGATACACAATCAATGTGCAAAAATCACAGGCATTCCTATACACCAATAGCAGACAAACAGAGAACTAAATCATGAGTGAATTCCCATTCACAATTACTTCAAAGAGAATAAAATACCTAGGAATCCAACTTACAAGGGATGTGAAGGACCTCTTAAAGAGAACTACAAACCACTGCTCAACTAAATGAAAGAGGACACAAAAAAATGAAAGAACATTCCATGCTCATAGGCAGGAAGAATCAATATCATGAAAATGGCCATACTGCCCAAAGTAATTTATAGATTCAATGCTATACTCAACAAGCTACCATTGACTTTCTTCACAGAATTGGAAAAAAACTACTTTAAATTTCGTATGGAACCAAAAACAAGACCACATGGCCAAGGCAATACTAAGCAAGAAGAACAAAGCTGTAGGCATCACGCTAATGACTTCAAACTATACTACAAGGCTACAGTAACAAAACAACATGGTACTGGTACCAAAACAGACATAAAGACCAATGGAACAAAACAGAGGCCTCAGAAATGACATCAGACATCTACAACCATATGTTTAACAAACCTGAAAAAAAAAAAACAAGCAATGGGGAAAGAATTCCCTATTTAATAAATGGTGCTGGGAAAACTGGCTAGCCATATGTAGAAAACTGAAACTGGATCCCTTTCTTACACTGTATACAAAAATTACCTCAAAATGCATTAAAGCCTTAAATGTAAGACCTAAAACCATAAAAATCCTATAAGAAAACCTAGGCAATACAATTCAGGGCATAGGCATGGGCAAAGATTTCATGACTAAAACACCAAAAGCAATGGCAACAAAAGCCAAAATTGACAAATGGGATATAATTAAACTAAAGAGCTTCTGCATAGCAAAGGAAACTATCACCAGAGTGAACAGGCAACCTACAGAATGGGAGAAAATTTTTGCAATCTATCCATCTGACAAAAGGCTGATATCCAGAATCTACAAACAACTTAAACAAATGTACAAGAAGAAACAAACAACCACAACAAAAAGTGGGCAAAGGAGATGGACAGACACTTCTCAAAAGAAGATATTTATGCAGCCAACAGACATATGAAAAAAAAATGCTCATCATCACTGGGCATCAGAGAAAAGCAAATCAAAACCACAATGAGATACCATTTCACACCAGTTAGAATGGTGATCATTAAAAAGTCAGGAAACACCTTTGTGGAGAAATAGGAATGCTTTTACACTGTTGGTGGGGGTGTAAATTAGTTCAACCATTGTGAAAGAGAGTGTGGCGATTCCTCAAGGATCTAGAACCAGAAATACCATCAGACCAGCAATCCCATTACTAGGTATATACCCAAAGGATTATAAATCATGTTACTATAAAGACACACACACACATATGTTTACTGCAACACTATTCACAATAGCAACGACTTGGAACCAATCCAAATCCCCATCAATAATAGGCTGGATAAAAAAAATGTGGCACATATACACCATGGAACACTAAGCAGCCATAACAAAGGATGAGTTCATGTCTTTTGCAGGGACATGAATGAAACTGGAAACCATCATTCTCAGCAAACTATCACAAGGACAGAAAACCAAACACCACATGTTCTCACTCATAAGTGGGAGGTGAACAATGAGAACCCATGGGCATAGGGAGGGGAACATCACACACCAGGGCCTGTTAGGGGGTTGTGGGTTGGGGGAGGGATAGCATTAGGAGAAATACCTAATGTAAATGATGAGTTGATGGGTGCACCAAACCAACATGGCACATATATGACTATGTAACAAACCTGCATGTTGTGCACATGTAGCCTAGAACTTAAAGTATAATAATAATTACAAAAATAAAGAAGAAAAAAGAGAAGAATTGTAGAGACACAATAAAAAAACGATAAAGGGATATACTTTGGGGGACATGCCCAAGATGGCCGAATAGGAACAGCTCAGCTTCCAGCTCCCAGTGTGCGTGACACAGAAGAAAGGTGATTTCTGCATTTTCAACTGAGGTACCAGGTTTATCTCACTGGGGCGTGTTGGAGAGTTGTCACTGGTCCGCGGGTGCAGCCCAACCAGCGAGAGCTGAAGCAAGGTGAGGCATCGCCTCTCCTGGGAAGCACAAGGGGGAAGGGAATTCCTTTTCCTAGCCAAAGGAAATTGAGACACACAACACCTAGAAAATTGGGTAACTCCCACCCTAATA
>NW_012107398.1:0-2863 GCF_000951045.1 Mandrillus leucophaeus
GCTCTTGCTCTGTCACCCAGGCTGGAGTGCAGTGGCACAATCATGGCTCACTACAGCCTCAATCTCCCCGGGCTCAGGTGATCCTCCCATCTCAGCCTCCAGAGTAGCTGGGACTATAGGTGTGTGCCACCATGCCCGGCTAATTTTTTTGTATTTTGTACAGATGGCTTTTGCCATGTTGCTCAGGATGTTAATTTCTTATCTTAATTATTGCTTTTCTTTTGTGTGCTTTGGGTTATTATTATTATTATTATTTTTTGAGATGGAGTTTCACTCTTGTTGCCCAGGCGGGAGTGCAATGGCATGGTCTCAGCTTACTGCAACCTCCGCCTCCCAGGTTCAAGCAATTCTCCTGACTCAGCCTCTCAAGTAGCTGGGATTACAGGCACCTGCCTAACTTTGTTTTTAGTAGAGACAGGGTTTTACTATGTTGGCCAGGCTGGTCTTGAACTCCTAACCTCAAGTGATCTGCCCACCTCGGCCTCTCAAAGTGCTGGGATTACAGACATGAACCACTGCGCCTGGCCTGGGTTTTCACTTTCTAGTTTCTTTTATTTTTTAAATTTCTAAAATTTAATTTTTAATTGACACATAATAATTGTATATATTCATGGGGTACATTGGTAATGTTGTGATTCACATAATATGTAGTGATCAGATCTGCATATTTACATATCCGTCATCTCAAACATGGATCATTTATTTGTGTTAGAAATATTCAATGTTTTCTTTCTAGCTATTTGAAACTATATAATACGCTATTGTTAACTATAGTCATCCCACAGTGCTATAAAACACTAGAACTGGCCAGGCGCAGTGGCTCACACCTGTAATCCCAGCACTTTGAGAGGCCAAGGTGGGTGGATTGCCTGAGGTCAGGAGATCGAGACCAGCCTGACTAACATAGTGAAACCCTGTCTCTACCAAAAATACAAAAAATTAGCTGGGCGTGGTGGCGGGCACCTGTAATCCCAGCTACTAGGGAGGCTGAGGCAGGAGAATCGCTTGAACCCAGGAGGTGGAGGTTGCAGTAAGCCAAGATCGCGCCATTGCACTATAGCCTGGGCAACAGGAGCAAAACTCCGTCTCAAAACAAAAACAAAAACAAAAACAAAAACAAAACCACCCAAAACACTAGAACTTATTCCTTCTATCTAGCTGTGATTTTGTATCCTTTTACAAATCTCTCCCTATCTCCCCACTTCCCCCTACCCTTGCCAGCCTCTAGTTATCCTCTGTGCTACTTTTTACTTTTATGAGATCAACTTTTTTAGCTTCCACATATAAGTGAGAACTTTATGTTCCTGGCTTATTTCCCTTAACATAACATCCTCCAGTGGCATCTATGTTGCTGCGAATGACAGGATTTCCTTATTTTTGATGGCTGAGTAGTATCAATTGTGTATGCATACCACATTTTCTTTTTCTTCTTCTTCTTTTTCTTTTGAGACAGAGTTTCACTCTTGTTGCCCAAGCTGGAGTGCAATGGTGTGGTCTTGGCTCACTGCAACCTCCACCTCCTGGGTTCAAGCGATTCTCCTGCCTCAGCCTCCCCAGTAGCTGAGATTACAGGCATGGGTCAGCACACCTGGCTAAGTTTTGTATTTTTAGTACAGACGGGGTTTCACCACGTTGGTCAGACTAGTCTCAAACTCCTGATCTCAGGTGATTCACCCGCCTCGAGCATCCCAAAGCACTGGGATTACAGGTGTGAGCCACTGCGCCCAGCCCATATCACAATTTCTTTATCCATTCATCTGCTGATGGGTACTTAGGCTGATTCCACACCTTCACTGTTGTGACTAGAACTGCAATCAACATGGGATGTATTATCTCTTAGATATACTGATTTCCTTTCTTTTGGATAAATGCCCAGTGGTGAGATTGCTGGATCATATGGTAGTTCTCTTTGCAGTGTTTTGAGGAACCTCTACATTGTTTCCCACGGTGGCTATACTAGTTTACGTTCCTGCCAACTGTGTATAAGAGTTCCCTTTTCTCTACATCCTTGCCTGTATTTTAAACATGTGGTTTTATTTGTGGTTTTGAGTCACTGCCCCCTGCTCTGTGTTGCCTGGTGAGGTGGAAATGCTTGGTCCACTGTCATTCAGAGACAGGTGAGGTCACAGTAGGGCCTTGTGGGAAAAGGCAGCCTTCCTTTTGTGAATCCAAGAGCTCCTCAATGCCAGCACATAGTAGGTGCTCAATAAAAACGGGCTGAACTTGATGCTGATGAAGAGAGGTTGTGAGTGGGGAGGACAAGGGGCTCTGTACTTTCCAGTCAATTTTTCTGAGAACCTAAAACTTCTCTAAAAACTAAAGTTTATTAATTAAAAAAAAATTGGCTGAACCAATGAATGCAACTGAGCAAACACCTTGGGAGGCAACGTCAGGAGATGTTTGCTAAGTAACTCTGAGGAATAATATTCACATTACCAATATTAAATAATAATGAGTAATCACAACTAATGTGTATAACAGTTCACAGTGAACACGTCCTCTCATATACGATTTCATGTGACCTTCACAGTAACTCTGTGAAATAAATGTTACATTTCCCTTGTCACAGATGAGGAAACTGGGAGCAGAGAGGAGAGTGAACTTGCCTGAAGTCACACAGCTCAGTGGTGTGTCCAGTCAGTCCACGCATCTGTCTAAATTCCATTCTTTTTGTCTAACACCACTCTTTGAGGCAGCTTCAGAGTGTCATATGAACACTAAAGTCAGCCTGAGATGAGGTAAGTTTAATATTCTGTGCACATGTGAAGAGCATGCTTTCTTTTCAAAAGCAGAGCCATTCATCAGTCTCAGCTGTGGAGTATTTTGGAGATTTATAGGTTTTTGCCTAACACTATCTACTTTT
>NW_012107399.1:0-1237 GCF_000951045.1 Mandrillus leucophaeus
GCCCACATGCTTGAGTGCAGTGACATGATCCCAGCTCACTGCAGCCTTGACCTCCTGTGCTCAGGCACATCCCACCACACCTGGCTAATTTTAAAATTTTTATTTTGTAGAGATAGGGTCTCACTATGTTGCCCAGGCTGGTTTCAAATTCCTGAGTTTAAGCCATCCTCCCATCTTAGCCTCTCAAAGTGCTGACTGGGATTATAGATGTGAGCCACCATGTCTGGCACTCTCATCCTATTTCTATTTCTATTTCTATTTCTATTTAGTTTTATTTTTCACTTATCCTATTTTATTTTCCATTTGCAAATGTTATTTTTAATTCTCAGAATGCATTTTTCCCCTATTTTTCTAAATGGCATCCCAGACTTATTTACTGGATGCAAGATCTTCTATCACTATTAGGATATTTACTAGTAATTTCCATTTTGAAATTTTTCTTTTGCCTACTTAGTTTTTCTCTTCTCCAAGTTGCCTCTTTTCCTTTTGTTTTAGTCTCTATATTTTATGTTAGAGATATTTCTTAAATTTCTGGTGACCCCATTCTGGTTCAGAAATTCTGTTTTAGTCTCTCCAGAGAATTACCCTTCAGTTTTCTGATAGGGTGAAGAAAAGAAATCTCTTGGCTGCACAGAGTCAGAGAAGGGAATTGCTTCTTAAATTGACTTTCTAACAGTCCTCCTGTTTTCAATTCTACCTTCATTTCCAAAAGAACTGGGTGAATCAATTTCTAAATATTTTGTGCATTCTACAGTGCAGATCAGGTTGCTTCTCAGCTTTCCCCTGCTAGTTTTGGATTCAGCTTTCTTGGGTTTGCTCAGTCCATTATTACTCATCCATAAGCCTTCTGGATTGCAAAATGTTGTTGTTGTGGCTCCTTTCCATTAAATTGGTCTTTTAGGTTTATGCCTTTTATTTATTTATTTTTTCTTTTTCTTTCTCTTTTCTTTTTTTTTTTTTTTTTGAGACAGCGTCTCTCTTTGTTGCCCAGGCTGGAATGCAGTGGCATGATCTTGGCTCTTTGTAACCTCCACCTCCCAGGCTCAAGGGATCCTCCTGCCTCAGCCCCTCAAGTAGTTGGGACTACAGCTGTGCACCACCGGGTGCTTATTTTTGTAATTTTTGTAATTTTTGTAGAAATTGGATTTCACCACATCGCCCAATCTGGTCTCAAACTCCTGAGCTCAAGGGATCCACCTGCTTCAGCCTTCCCTAGTGCTAGGATTATAGGCATGAG
>NW_012107400.1:0-1180 GCF_000951045.1 Mandrillus leucophaeus
CAGGCTGGAGTTCAGTGGTGTGATCTTGGCTCACTGCAACCTCCACCTCCCGGGTTCAAGTGATTCTCCTGCCTCAGCCTCCCAAGTAGCTGTGATTTTAATTTTTGTATTCTTAGTAGAGACGGGGCTTCACCATGCTGGCCAGACTGGTCTTGAACTCCCGACCTCAAGAGATCCACCCACCTTGGCCTCCCAAAGTTCTGGGATTACAGGGGTGAGCCACTGTGCCCAGCCAAGATGAATTTTAAAAGTGCCAGTAAGGCAGTTGTTGTTCAATATTCTTATTTGCATTGACTTGTGATGTACCTTTTCTAATACACGTAGTTTGAAATAAATTGTGGCTGATTTTTCTGCAAATAATATGCATTCAATGCCTTATTTTTAGCAGTAAGACTAGTGGTTGAATATTCATACCTGAAAAAAATCATCAAACAATTGTACCGAATTAAAGTTTTATTGCATAATTTCTGACTTATGAAGCTATATCGTTTTTTTCTTCCCGAAGACAATTCTTGGAAAAAATCACTTTGAAATGACCTGTTTCACAATGTAGCTTACTTTCAGCATCTATGTTCTGTTAATCAGCCAATCACGTGAGTTTTGAAGGGTGCTTTAACAGTTTTTTCATATGGAATTATTACAAAAACTGGAAGAATAGCTTATTTTGTATAGGAAATCACTTACCACTCTAGCTTTTGCACTACCTTAACTGAAACTCAAAACCTTTTAGACTTTAAAATACTCAGCTACAGAACTAACCATTCTCAATGTGTTATATTTTTCAGTAAAATTCACTATCCTTAATCCTGGAAGAATTGAAATAAGATTATCTTACAAAACTGAAATGACAATCTAAGTACCTATATGATAAATACCATAGTTGTTTTATGAAATGTAGGCCAGCATTCTTAATCCATGTAAGTAACTCAAGATACAGTATAGTATTAATAAAATGATTAAAACAATCTTGACTTTATTTTTTCCCTTCCCTGCCACAGCAGTTGGAAAAGTTAGATTTCCCTCTTCCATTATTTCCATCATTTTATTAGCCTGTAGGCCAGCATTCTTAATCCATGTAAGTAACTCAAGATACAGTATAGTATTAATAAAATGATTAAAACAATCTTGACTTTATTTTTTCCCTTCCCTGCCACAGCAGTTGGAAAAGTTAGATTTCCCT
>NW_012107401.1:0-1152 GCF_000951045.1 Mandrillus leucophaeus
AGTAGCTGGGATTACAGGCAGGCATCACCACACCCAGCTAATTTTTGTATTTTTAGTAGAGATGGGGTTTCACCATGTTGGCCAGGCTGGTCTCGAACTCCTGACCTCAAGTGATCCACCCACCTTGGCCTCCCAAAGTGCTGGGATTACAGGCGTGAGCCACCATGCCTGGCAGAATAGATCTTTTGAGAGTGAAATGCAGTTGATTTGTGAATGCCATGCCCAGTCAGGACATGTTCTATTCTAATAGGTGAAGTAATTCCATGAAAACCAAACGTTTTAATAAGTTGTTTTCATATAGGTGTCAAATAAGGTATGAGGAAAATGAATGATTTTCTGAAACCAAGCAGATGTAACAACCATGAAGCTCCTGTATATAAAGTTATTCTTACTAAAGAACATCTGCTTGACCAAAGCCGTCTATTCTCCATTATATTTTACATTGGTATAATGTTTTTTCATGTCTGGGCTCCTTGTCTCCATATTTTAACAGTGGCTTAAAGCAGAGAAAACATATTAAGTAGGCCAACCAGAGGACTGTCCGTTACTGAAAACTGGAAGTGAATTTAGTTTGGATCACCTGCTGAAGGGAAGAGGTCAAATACAATCTCAGGAAGAGCAGTGGGCACGGTGTCAGGAGTGCTGATCTGATTACCCAGCCAGCAGATTTGCTTTTTGACCGTGTCAATCATTAATGACAAGTGTTATTTATGGTCTGAAAATTCTTTGTGGATGCATCTCTGTAGTTGAGGGTCCTTCACTGGCAGGAAAAAGATGGAGGAGCAGCACATACTTTTGAGTTCTGTCATGTGGCTTCCAAACATTTTTATCCTTCAGTACATTCATCTGTATGTTTAACATGTCCATGTTATGGGGTAAATATGCTAGACATTACATGTCTTAGGCACCAGTAATGTTATAGTACTTAGTGCTGGTTATTCTAATAGCTCAAAATGCCTTTTTACCAATGGAAGTTGGTATTATACGTACAGTGGTTTCCCATTTCGTTATATCTGTTTTCACCAACAGTTGAAATCTTTATTCTCTGCATTCTTTACATTTCCTTTGTTTTCTCTTGATTCCAAAAGGTTAAGACCAAGATTTACAACTAAGTAAACTCTTAGAATTTATAGAATGCTAGAATCACACATT
>NW_012107402.1:0-1151 GCF_000951045.1 Mandrillus leucophaeus
CCCCACTTTTTGAGGTAGTTTTTATTTATTTATTTTTGTTTGTTTGTTTTTTGAGATGGAGTCTTGCTCTGTCACCCAGGCTGGACAGCAGTGGCATGATCTCGGTTCACTGCAACCTCCGTCTCCTGGATTCAAGCGATTCTCCTGCCTCCGCTTCCTGAGTAGCTGGGATTACAGGTGCCCCCCACCACGCCTGGCTAATTTTTGTATTTTTAGTAGGGATGGTTTTTCACCATGTTGGCCAGGCTGGTCTCCAACTTCCGACCTCAGGCGATCCACCTGCCTTGGTCTCCCAAAGTGCTGGGATTACAGGCGTGAGCGACCGTGCCCAGCCTTTTATTTGTTTTTTACTTGTTTTTTGTTTTTTTCTTAAGGACGAGGCGTGGTGGCTCATGCCTGTAATCCCATCACTTTAAGAGGCTGAGGTGGGAAGATTGCTTGAGCCTGGGAGGTTGAGTCTACAGTGAGCTATTACTGCATCACTGCACTCCAGCCTGGGTGACAGAGCAAGACTTTGTCTCAAACAAACAATGTCAGTATGAAAAACATTCACCTGTCAAAATATACAATAAAGTTTTCTTACTAAGTCACACCTCTTCATCCATTGGTATTCCTTTCTGCAGACATGCAGGTAACCACTGTTAGCAGCTGCATGTGGCAAACACACGCAGAGGTGGATCTGTACCTTCACCTACCACCCCTGCCAATTTGTTTTTGAGACAGGGTCTTGCCCTGTCTCCCAGGCTGCAGTGCGCGGTGGCACCATCATAGCTCACTGCAGCCTTGATCACCTGGGCTCAAAAGATCCTCCAGCCTCAGCCTCCTGAGTAGCTGGGACCACAGGCATCCACCACCATGCCCGGCTAATTTATTTTTATTTATTTATTTATTTTTCTTCTTTTTATTTATTTATTTTTCTTATTTTTATTTTTATTTTTTATTTATTTTGTTGTTGTTGTTGAGACGGAGTCTTGCTCTGTCGCCCAGGCTGGAGTGCTGTGGCTGAATCTCAGCTCACTGCAAGCTCCGCCTCCCAGGTTTACACCATTCTCCTGCCTCAGCCTCCCAAGTAGCTGGGACTACAGGCGCCCGCCACCTCACCCGGCTAGTTTTTTGTATTTTTTTTAGTAGAGACGGGGTTTCACTGTGTT
>NW_012107403.1:0-1537 GCF_000951045.1 Mandrillus leucophaeus
AAAAGGCCTGTTTTTTCAGTTATGATTCTTTTGGTTGACCATAACCTAATTCAAGGTGATCTAACAATAGAAAAAGATTCAAGGTTTCATGGAATGAACAAGTCCAGTAACAGGTCACACCTAGATAGACTTGCTCAGGGATCTGGCCCTTCCTTCCTTCCTTCCTCCCTCCCTCCCTCCCTCCCTCCCTTCTTTCCTTCTCCTTCTCTCTTTCTTTTCTTCCTTTGATAGAGTCTTGCTCTGTTACCCAGGCTGGAATGCAGGAGGCTGCTTTTAAAAATTCACATTCAGGAGATTTATTTCCGATATTATGGGATCTGGCCCTTCCTTCCTTCCTTCCTCCCTCCCTCCCTCCCTCCCTTCCTTCTTTCCTTCTCTTTCTCTCTTTCTTTTCTTCCTTTGATAGAGTCTTGCTCTGTTACCCAGGCTGGAATGTAACAGCATGATCTCAGCTCACTGCAAACTCTGCCTCCCAGATTCAAGCAATTCTCCTGGTTCAAGCGCTATGCCTGGCAGTAGAGACGGGGTTTCACCATTTTGACTAGACTGGTCTGGAACTCCTGACCTCAGGTGATCCACCCGCCTCGGCCTCCCAAAGTGTTGGGATTACAGGCGTAAATCACCACATCCAGCCTGTAATTCCTTCTTTAGCTATGTGTTTGCCTTATCTTCAGACAGAATTTCCTCATAGTAGCAAAATGGAGCCAGTGGTTCCAGATCTCATGCCTACATATCTCAGCAATCAGAACAAGGGAAATGATCTCTTCTCTACCTGAATTCCTGAATGTCTCAGTAATTGCTCCTTCTTAGGTTATCTGCTCATGCATGCCACCAACCACTGTGACCAGTGTAATAACATGAGCAAAATGGCCTGTGCCCAATGTCAAGGAAGGTTCCCACCTCCAGATCTTCTGGTTGTGAAGCCCAATACACACAGATGAGTTGAGTACATACCAGAGACACATCCACAGTGTGTTTTACCCTCAGAAAACCCAAACTATCAGTGTCATTATGAGATTCTGGAACAGAGGGAGGGCTGGAAACCCACTGAGGTGTCAGAGCCTTTGTGGGCTGTATGATCTTCTTTCTTCTTTCTTTATATTTACTTTGTTCTTCTTTCTCTGTAGACCTTTCTTTTCTTTTACCAAGGTGTACATATAATTCGTGTGCCATACCCAGAGATTAATTGCAGATATACCTAGGGCGTTTTATTTGTTTGTTTTGTTTTTATTTTTGTTTTGTTTTTTTAATTTTTTTTTTATTATTATTTTTTTTGAGACGGAGTCTCTCTCTGTTGCCTAGGCTGGAGCGCAGTGGCAGGATCTCAGCTCACTGCAAGCTCCGCCTCCTGGGTTTACGTCATTCTCCTGCCTCAGCCTCCCGAGTAGTTGGGACTACAGGCGCCCGCCAGCTCGCCCGGCTAGTTTGTTTGTTTGGTTTTTTTTTTTTTTGTATTTTTTAGTAGAGACGGGGTTTCACCATGTTAGCCAGGATGGTCTCGATCTCCTGACCTCGTGATCCGCCCGTCTCAGCCTCC
>NW_012107404.1:0-935 GCF_000951045.1 Mandrillus leucophaeus
CAAGAGTCTCACTCTGTCACCAAGGCTGGAGTGCAGTGGCGCGATCTAGGCTCACTGTAACCTCTGCCTCCCAGGCTCCCAGGTTCAGGTGATTTTTGTGCCTCAGAGTCCTGAGTAGCTGGGATTATAGGCATGTGTCACTATACCTGGCTAATTTTTGTATTTTCAGTAGAGATGGGTTTTCACCATGTTGGCCAGGCTGCTCTCAAACTCCTGACCTCAGGTGATCTGCCTGCCTTGGACTTCCAAAGTGCTGGGATTACAGGTGTGAGCCACCATGCCCACAGCCTACTCGTCCTTTTCATCTGAGCCAGAAATAGATTATTTGTAGCTCTTTTGATCTTTTACGATACAAACAATCAAGTTTATCCTTTTGCTTGCTTACTCTTTCTAGTAAGTGTAGATTAACGATAAACGTTCCTAAATAACAGTATTTACAAATGTTACTTGTTCTCTCAATGCAGATATGAGAGGAATCTTGGCATATTTTGCTTAAGATCAGGGTTCATAAACTACTACTGACTTGTTCCTGTGAGAAGAAATGTTACACAGAGATGCCAGGGGACTCAAACATATTCAAGAATTTCCCCAAGCTCTTCCATGCTTGTTGGGTTCAAATTCTTGGGCCAATAAATTGTTGCCAGAATGAGAAGGTTACTTGACACAAAGAATTGCTACTTAAAGCTTAAGGCATCTCCTGTGGCTGCTATACTGAGAAAAAGTTATGGGCATGGCAGGTGTTCCATGGGCTGTTTAGAAGCGGGCTTGCGTAGAGTGGTGCACAACTTGATGCTTACAGTTTGTTTTCAGGATGCTACTTCGGACTCTTAGGATACATTTTAAACTCTTGGAGAAAAGGGACCACACTTTTGTATTTCTATCACACTAACTGCAACAAAAGAACTCAATAAATTCTTTTTTTTTTTTTTTTTTTT
>NW_012107405.1:0-1028 GCF_000951045.1 Mandrillus leucophaeus
AGTGCTGGAATTACAGGCATGAGCCACCACACCCAGCAATTTCCTGGTTTTAATAAACTACCATATGGCTTTGTAAGATGTTATCATTGGAAGAAGCTAGATGAAAGGTACATGGGAATTTTCTACTATTTCTGCAACTTTCTGTAAGTCTAAAATGACTTCAAAACAAAAAGGAAAAAAACAAAGAAAAGAAAAGCAGGCTGGGCGCGGTGGCTCAGGCCTGTAATCTCAGCACTTTGGGAGGCCGAGGTGGGCGGATCACAAGGTCAGAAGATCGAGACCATCCTGGCCAACATAGTGAAACTCCGTCTCTACTAAAAACACAAAAAATTAGCCGGGCGTTGTGGCGGGCGCCTGTAGTCCCACCTACTCAGGAGGCTGAGGCAGGAGAATGGCTTGAACCCGGGAGGTGGAGCTTGCAGTGAGCTGAGATTCAGCCGCTGCACTCCAACCTGGGTGACAGAGTGGGACCCCGTCTCAAAAAAAAAAAAAAAAACAAAAACCAAAACAAAATGTCACCACCACTCTCTGCTAGGAGGCACTAAGAATGGCACACTGTGGTTGTCTTGCCAAAAATGCAGACCCTCAATCATATCATGTAAAAACATTAGACAAACTCAAATTGGGGAATGTTCTATAAAATAACTGGCCTGGAGTCTTCCAAAGCGTCAAGGTCATGAAAGATAAAGACGGAGAAACTGTCACAGGCTGACAGAGATGAAGGAAACACAACAAAATGCAGTGTGGGACCCTGGACCAGAAAAAGAACATCGTCGGGACAACTGGTTTGAATGCCTGTAGATTAGTTAGTAGTAGTTTATCAGTGTTAACTTCCTGGTTTTCTTTTTTGAGATGGAGTCTCGCTCTGTTGCCCTAGCTGGAGTGCAGTAGCATGATTTCCGCTCACGGCAACCTCTGCCTCCTGGGCTCAGGTGATTCTCCTGCCTCAGCCTCCCAAGTAGCTGGAATTACCGGAGCGCACCACCAGGCCCGGCTAATTTTTTTTTAGTAGAGACAGGGTTTCACCA
>NW_012107406.1:0-1414 GCF_000951045.1 Mandrillus leucophaeus
CCCAGATATGGAGGCTAGAAATCCCCAAGTTTAAAATGAGTGGGCCAGCTGGGAGCGGTGGCTCATATCTGTAATCCCAGCACTTTGGGAGGCCAGGGCAGGTAGATTACCTGAGGTCAGAAGTTTGAGACCAGCCTGACCAACATGGAGAAACCCCGTGTCTACTAAAAATACAAAATTAGCCAGGCATGGTCGCGCTTACCTGTAATTCCAGCTACTCGGGAGGCTGAGGCAGGAGAATCGCTTGAACCTGGGAGGCTGAGGTTGTGGTGAGCCGAGATCGCACCACTGCACTCCAGCCTAGGCAACAAGTGTGAAACTGTGTCTCAAAAAAAAAAAAAAAAAAAAAAAAAAAAAAAAATGAGCAGGCCTCCTCTTCCTTTAACAAGAAAACCTCAGATCTGTCAGAGGAGAGAATAATGTAAACAGCTTCTAGGGCACAGAGCCACGTGGGGACATCAGAATACAGTCTGCCCTGACAAGCTGCTATTACATATTTATCCCTTTAATGCCTATGGGCCTCAAGTTGTAATATTATTAGTAATAGTTAACACTTACTAAACTCTGTATACCAGAGACAATTCCAGGCACCATACAAGTTTTACCTACCCAAAGCTCCATGAGTTACATACCTTCCTCAAATTGACAATGCTAGAAAGTGCCTGATTTGAAGTCTAGCTGTGGAGCGCCACACCCTTAGCCAGCTGGGCCAGTAATGATGTCAGCAGTGACCAATCCCTATGGGGTCTGACAATTCTCAAAGTGTATCCATACATAGGGTTTAGGGGATGTAGATGAAACAGAATTGGCCATGAGTTAACAAATGTTGAATCTGGTGACAGGTCCGTGGCAGTTCACTGAATGGCTCTACTGGGTAGGTTTAAAATTTGCCCTTACAAAAAAATTAAAAATAAAATTAAACGCCTGATATCCAGAACTTGCCATATGCCAGAAGTGATTTGGATTGCCGACCACTTTTCTATTTTTAGTAGAGACGGGGTTTTGTCATGTTGCCCAGGCTGAGTTCAAGCGATCTATCCCTTCAGCCTCCCAAAGTGCTGAATTACAGGCGTGAGCCACCACACGTGGCTTCACACTGTAATTACTGAGTTTGGACAGAGTTGAAGGTAGGTAATAAGAAATGGCCCGCTTGAGTAGGTGAGTGGCATAATCTTTATTTTTTCTTCAGAGGAGCAACTTAAAAGGCAGGGTGGAAGGTGAACTAGTGGTGGAGAAGAGATGAAAATTTGGGTAGCACAGCACTGAGATGAGGGGAAAAGAATAAAAGGGTATGCCAAGGTAGAACTGAGAGGACTCCATCACTAATTAGAAGGATGAGAATTTCAATATCAAAGTTATAAGCTACATAAAAGTTCAATTGTTCAAAAAAATTTACTGGGCTAGCTTTCTATTA
>NW_012107407.1:0-1789 GCF_000951045.1 Mandrillus leucophaeus
TTCATTTTTTTGTAAAAGTTTTATTGAGAAGTAGCATATAATATATTTCACCCATTTAAATAATGCAATTCAATGGTTTTTAGTGCATTCATTGAGTTGTGCGACCATCACCGCAATCAATCAATTTTCATCACCTCCAAAAAGAAACCCAAACTGCTTGGCAGTCACTCCTCATCACTCCCCCATATACCACAAACCTGTTCAATCATTGTCTCCATAGATTTCCATGTTCTAGACATTTCGTATGAATTGAATCACATAATATGGGCTCATTCATAACTGTTTTCTTTTACTTAGCATAACGTTGTCAAAGTTCATCCATGTTGTAGCATGCATGTTGAAAGTCTTGTAAGTGGTTATTGGCTATTGTATATCTTCTTTGCAGAAATGTCTATTCAGGTTGTTTGCCCATTTTTAAAATTGGGTTTTTGTCTTTTTCTTATTAAGTTGAGAGAATATTAATAGGTTCTAGATACAAGTTCCTTAAGATGTAAGATAGGCAAACATCTATTATGTGCGTTGTCTCTTCATTTTATTTATTTTTTTTCCTTTGAAAGCACAGGTTTTTATTTTGGTTAAGTCCAACTTATCTACCTTTTCTTTTAGTGTACGTGCTATTTAATGTCACATCTTAAAAACTGCTATCCAATATAAGGTCATATAGATTCACCCCTAGATTTTTCTCTTGTATTTTTATAGTTTTGTATCTTATGCTTTGGCTTTTGTTCCATTTTTAGTAAATTTTTGCAGATGGTGAGAGGTAGGGGTTAAATTGCATTATTTTACATGTAGATATATAGTCGTCCCAGCAGTATCTGTTGAAAAACTTTTTCTTTCTTCACTGAAATGTTTTGACACCTTTGCTGAATACCAGTTAACCATAAATGTATGTCTTTATTTCTGGATTCCAAATTCTATCCCATTCATCTACAGGTCTATCTTAATGACAGTATAACACTGTCTTGGTTACTGTAGCCTTGAAATTGAGAAATGTGAGTTTTCCAAATTTGTTCCTCTTTTAAAATATTTTTGGCAATTCTGAGTCTCTTAAATTTAATATTTCGTATTAATTTTAGGATCAATATGTCAATTTCTGCAAAAATCCAGCTGGAATTTTTATAGGGATTGTAGTGAATCTGTAGGTCAATTTTAAAAGTATTCTTGGGCCAGGCATGGTGGCTCACGCCTGTAATCCCAGCACTTTGGGAGGCCAAGGTGGGTGGATCACCTGAGATTGGGAGATCCCAACCAGACTGACCAACATGGAGAAACCCTGTCTCTACTAAAAATACAAAATTAGTCGGGTGTGTTGGCACATGCCTGTAATCCCAGCTACCCAAGGGGCTGAGGCAGGAGAATTACTTGAACCCGGGAGGTAGAGGTTGTGGTGAGCTGAGATCGTGCCATTGCACTCCAGTCTGGGCAACAAGAGCAAAACTGTCTCAAAAAAAAAAGTATTCTTATCATAACAATAATAAGTCAACAAACATAGGCTATGCAAACATGGGATGTCTTTCCACACATGCAGTTCTTTTTCAATGTATTAATTTCTTTGAATTAAGTTTTGTAGCACTCAGTGTATAAGAATTTCATTCATTTTATTAAATTTATTCTAAATATTTAATGATTTTTGAAACTAATGTAAAAGGAATCATTTTCTTAATTTGACTTTTGGATCATTCATCATAGGTGTATTCATAAGAATACAATCAACATTTTGATAATCGGCCTTGTATGAGGCAACCTTGCTGAAATTATTTATATAATCTAATAATTTATTTGTTGATTC
>NW_012107408.1:0-208 GCF_000951045.1 Mandrillus leucophaeus
TTTTCATCTCTTTCATTTCGTTTATGACCTTCTCTGCATTGATTACTCTAGCTATCAATTCTTCCACTTTTTTCCCAAGATTTTTAGTTTCTTTGCACGGGGTACGTAATTCCTCCTTTAGCTCTGAGAAGTGTGATGGACTGAAGCCTTTTTCTCTCATCTCGTCAAAGTCATTCTCCGTCCAGCTTTGATCCGTTGCTGGCGATGA
>NW_012107408.1:6276-16784 GCF_000951045.1 Mandrillus leucophaeus
CTGGGAGTTGGAGACTGGAGCTGTTCCTGTTCAGCCATCTTGCTCCGCCCCTCAATATGTTGTTTTAAATGATCTGAAAACTCTTCCACAATAAATACATAGATAAAATGTGTTTCTAGATAAAATACAAAAAATACCACTTAAAGGCCAGGCTTTAAAGAAAGTAAGGGGAATTGCCAGAGGTCAGAAACAGAAAGCAAATAAAAACTCAAAGCGTTCCATTTCTTTCTCTTTAGCTGCTCTTGAATGAATTCCATTCCATTAAAGAGAAATAGAAACAGGCCCATTCAAATATCTGTACATGAAGCCAGGCTCAGTGGCTCACGCCTGTAATCTCAATGCTTTGGGAGGCTAAGGCCAGCAGATCACTTGAGCCCAGGAGTTCGAGACCAGCTTGGGCAATATGACAAAACCCTGTCTCTACAGAAAATACAAAAATTAGCCAGGCATGATGGTACACGCCTGTAGTTCCCAGCTACTTGGGAAGCTAACTAAGGTGGGAGAATCACTTGAGCCTAGGAGGTCAAGTCTGCAGTGAGCCATGATTGTGTCACTGCACTCCAACCTGGGTGACATAGTGAGATCCTTGTCTCAAAAAATGAAACAAAACAAATATCCATACATGAATGTTTATAGCAACTTTTTCATAATAGCCAAAATTTGGAAACACCTCAAATGTTTGTCAACTGGTGGATGGATAAGCAAATTCAAATATATCTTTAAAATGGAATAACAAATAATGAAGAGGAACAAATTACTGATAACATGTGACAACATAGATGAATCACAGAACCGTCATGGTAAGAAGTCCTGAAAGAAGTCAGAAACGAAGACTACATACCGTATGATTCCATTTCTGTGGCATTCTATAAAAAACAAAACTATAGGAGCAGAAAACAGATCGGGGTTGCCTGAGAGTAAAAGGGGAATTGACTACAAAGAAGCATAAGATAACTTTTTGGAGTGATGGAAATGTTATTACAAGCCAGTATAGATTTGTTTAATTTTATTGAACTGTATACTTTAAAAAGGATGAATATAGAATGTAAATTATGTCTCAACCTGATTTGAAACCAAAAACTTCAATAGATGGTTAAAGTTACTAGACCAATTTAGGAGCAGATTTGTGAACTGGAAAAGATGAATCTGAGCTATATTTATGTATCTATATATCTATAAAATATATAAAGAAATAAAGATAAATATATACAAAATAGATAGGGACATGGATTTGAAAAATATGAAAGAGAAGCTTTGTAGAACACACAGAACAGAAAGACAACGTATATTTAATTGAAATCCCAGTATGTCCACACCAAATGCTGGATAGTGGCTACCTAAGTTAAATATAGCAAAAATGTTCCTATCAGACAAGGATGAGAAGTCAGCACATAAGTGTTTGACATACTCTATACTTTCATATATTCTGTATTTTACAGTATGCTTAAAATATGTCATAGTAGAAAAATCCCTTAGTTTCCAGGCCTACCACCACATGTCCCTGCATTTTGCCTTCTGGGACATGCCCACATATATGTATAGATATTCGCATAGTTGAAGCCGTAATATATGCATGACTATTTTGTGTTTTCCTGTTTCTTTCATAAGTCATTTTTATTAACTTATTGTTACAAAAGTACTATCATGTACTATTAAGAAAAGGAAAAATGGCCAGGCACGGTGGCTCATGCCTGTAATCCCAGGACTTTGGGAGGCTGGATGGATCACCTGAGATCAGGTGTTCGAGACCAGCCTGGCCAACATGGTGAAACCTCATCCCTACTAAAAATACAAAAGTTAGCCTGGATGGTGGGTGCCTGTAATCCCAGCTACTCAGGAGGCTTAGGTGGGAGAATTGGTAGAACCTGGGAGGCAGAGGTTGCAGTGAGCCGAGATCCTGCCACTGCACTTCACACTCCAGCCTGGGTGACAGAGTGACTCCAGCCTGGGTGACAGAGTGAGACTCCGTCTCAAAAAAATAAATAAATAAATAAAAGAAAAAAGTTACTCTCACATAATCTTGTATATTATTTTGGTGTCTTTCTTGACATTCTTTTCCCATTAATATTTTTCAATTATTTTTGACTCAGAACTACATTCTAAGAATATTTTTATTGTATAGTTGTTTCTATAATATCTTGTATAAAAATGTCTCATGTTCTTATCTATAAAGTAACAAGATAGTTTGTAATTTCTGTCTGTAAGTTTGGATGTTTGTATGTCAACCAATATGTTCATTCTTGACAATGAATGTTTTTAGATTTGAAATTTTTTGCTACAAAATGGATAAGAAGTTTAATACAAACTTTAACTATTTTACCAAATTTTTGTATTTAATAGATCCCATTGAAGAGGAAGATGCAAATCTGCTATTTGGTTCAGTACAAGAAGTACTGAAAGCTTCAGTTATGGCTGATGCAGATATTCTTTCGGAGACATTTCAACTTCTGATAGACTCTGCCAAGGACTTCAGTAAAAGACTGTGGGGCTTAGTGCCATTTGGCTTGTATCTTCCAGCTCCTCCATTGTACTGTCCCCAGCCAGCTATTCTTAGTGAAGTAAGCTTATAGCATTAACTTTTTCATTAATTTAAAGTTGATTTTGTCGAGTTTTTAAAATAATTAACTTGATAATAATCATCAGGTTAAAAATTCAAGCTCTAAAGACAAACTTAGATCCCAGCTTTGCTGTTCACTAATTGTATAATCTTAGGGAGTGTACTAAACTACTGTTTAAGTTTCCTTATCTGTAAAATGCAGATGATAATACTACCTCTCATGGCATTTTTGTGAGGATTGAGATATCCTGTAAAATCTGCTAGCTCAGGACCTGGGACATATAGTAATTATTCAATAAATGTTAAAATTATTGTAACAATAGGGTGGGTGTGGTGGCTTATGCCTGTAATCCCAGCACTTTGGGAGGCAGAGGCAGGCAGATCACCTGAGGTCTGGAGTTTGAGACCAGCCTGACCAACATGGAGAAGCCCCGTCTCTACTAATTAGCCAGGCATGATGGTACACGCCTGTAGTTCCCAGCTACTTGGGAAGCTAACTAAGGTGGGAGAATCACTTGAGCCTAGGATTTTGTAATTTAAATACAAAATTAACTGGATGTGGTGGCGCATGCCTGTAAACTCAGCTACTTGGGAGGCTGAGGCAGGAGAATCGCTTGAACCCAGGAGTCAGAGGCTGCGGTGAGCTGAGATTATGCCATTGCACTCCAGCCTGGGCAACAAGAGCGAAACTCTGTCTCAAAAAAATTATTTTAACAATATAGCACAATCTTAATATCCAGACTTTTAAAAATTAGGCATTTGTTTAGGGTAACAAATGAAATAATGAGTGTCAGAATTAGAAGCCATACATTATTTCAGTCTCTTATTTATCTCTTTGTGTTTGCCTTTTTTGAAAGACTCGGCTGGGCATAGTGGCTCATACCTGTAATCCCAGAACTTGGGAGGCCAAGGCGGGAAGATTGCTTGAGTCAAGGAGTTTGAGACCAGCCTAGGCAACATAGTGAAACCCTGTCTCTATAAAATATACAAAAATTAGCTGGGCATCATGCACGCACCTGTAGTCTCAGCTACTCAGTAGGCTGAGGTGGGAGGATGACTTGAGCCCAGGAGGCCGAGGTTGCAGTGAGTTGAAATCGTACCACTGCACTTCAGCCTGGGTGACAGAGCAAAACTCTCTCAAAAAAGAAAAGAAAGAACTTATTTTTGACTTTGGTTTAAAAGGTTTTGTTTTTTTTTTTCCTGCACTATTCAATTGATAGTTCTATATTATAAATACTATATTCCTCTCAGAAACTTTTTCTCTGCTCTTATTAAAAAATCATCACATTATAATTAGCTGGTTTTAAGATTTAAAATGTTATTGTAAATTACATTTAGATTTTTAAGTATTTGATTAACACTTTGAAGTAGTTCTGGGTATTATTTTTTTACTACCTCCTGTTTCCATATTGGCAACTTCTACCTCTAGTTTTTAATTTCTCATTTGTTCTGTTTGGTTATATTTCAATAGTCTAAAACATTTTACTTGTTGATTTTACAAATGGAAGGAATAAAAAGTCCATGGCATTTCTCAATAATTCATCTTTCCTCTTGCATCTGAGTCTTTAGTAATTGGTTTAGAAATGTGAAATGACATTTAAAGTTTTTTGGATAGCCTATGCAGATAATAGTTCGAGTAGTTTGAGTGGTTACTATCTTTAGTAGTGCTTCATTTTATTCTTTTTTATTAAAGCAATTCTCCTTGGTAAGATTTCTTCTAAATGTCACTATGTATCAGTTAGAATCCCTTGTGTTGCAAGTAATAGAACACTTGGTCAAAATGGTTTAAACAATAAAGGCATTTATTGGCTCACATAATGAAGAAGCCTAGTGGTAGGGCAGGTTTCTGATTTAGTTATGTTACCAAAGACTTGGGCTCTGTCTTTCGCTCTAGTTTGTTTTTTGAGGTGTCATCTTCACCTGAAGACTAGCTCCCCTTGTGGGAGCAGGATGGCTGCTAACGGCTTCTAATGATGCCTTGTCCATGTCCATGGGCACAGGGATTGAGACAAAGAAAAGTGGCAAAATTATTTCTGTCCCAGCATTCCAAGCAGGAGGATTGAGATTCACTCTTATTGAGACTGGCTTAGGTCACATGCCTGTCCTTCAAACAGTCACTCTGGCTAGGCTTAACACAGGGTACTGCTTGGCCCGTGAATAGAGCCTTCTTTGAGGTGGGATGAGCTTTCCCTCAATCGTATGAGCCGTGTAGGAGATGGGCAGATACTAAAAAACTGAGTACTGTAAAGAAGTGGGCAGGGAAGAAGGATGTTGGGGAAGCAGATGTTTACAATGCTCACATTATCTCATTATCTGGGAAAATAATCTTTAGCTACTGGTTTGAATAGCATTTATTCAACAAACATTTATTGGTTCCTACTATGTATCAGACTTGAGTGCGTACACTGTGGCCATACGTAGACAAATGGCAAGGCCCTTCCTTCCTCTTGGGAGTTCTGAGTACAGTGAGATACAGGTATAAATTGATATGTAATTAATTGGTGAAAGCTACAGTAGAAGTGTGAACAAAGTGCTCTTGTAGCACAGAGGGATGGGCTTCACAGAGGAAGTGACATTGAAATATAAGTAGGATTATTCTCAGCAGAGGAAGAGAAAACGGATTCTGCTTAGATGGACCTCTCTAACATTCCACCAATGGAGTCTGAAGTGGCGGGCTTTAACTGTTCTAGGGTAAGACTGGGAACAAGGGTCAGCTTACCCCTTTACGTTGAGGGGAGATAAACTTTTCTTGATTCTAGAAATAGCCATAGTTGAAATCTCAGAGCCTGTGCCTCAGAATTTCCTTTATAAATCCCCAGGAACATTCTAGTTTGAGAAGCAGTGAGCATCATTAGCCTATCATTTTTTTTTTTCTTTTTTTTGAGACAGGGTGCTACTGTGTGGCCCAGGTTTGAGTACAGTGATGCAATCTTGGCTCACTTCAGCCTTCAACTCCTGAGCTTAAGCAGTCCTCCTGCTTCGGCCTTCCAAAGTGCTGGAATTACAGACGTGAGCCACTGTGCCCAGCCTCATCAGCCTATCTTTATTTTTACTTTACCATTCTAAATTTTCTCATTACTAGCCACTAAAATGGATTGTTTTATTTTCCTCAGGAAGATGGTGATGATCTTCTTTTAAAAGCTGAAAAAAATAATCGCCAGAAGGTATCTGGAATCCTTCAGCGTGTTCTCCTGCTTTTCCGGGCGGCTCGATGTTCTTTTCCTGTGGCACAGTGGTATATCTTGCAGTTGAGGTGGGCAAGAAAAGTCATGCAGAAGGTATGGAAATATCTTAAGTCATTTACGTGCTGTGTTAACTGAAATATACTAATATTTATATTATTGTTTTTATAATTGTTACATTTTCCCAAGGAGTCGTGCCCTATAAATCCATAAATTTCAGGTTTATTCACAAACAAACTAAACAGACCAGATTCTTCCTGTTGAAAGGTAAGGACTCTGAACTGGGTCCGTAGCTTAGCTCCACCCTGTCTGGCAAAAGATAGTGTAATCTAGTCCGTGAATTCCAGGGAATTACAGTTACTTTTTTCCAACTCCCCCATCATTTCATTAAAGATTGAAACTCAGTCCAGGGCTTTCTCCCAGTTTTCCTTGAGGTGTTGTCTGCGTTCTGTGGGGGCTTCTGTGGGTTCAGAGAATGGAAAGTTATAGTTCATTCTCGTCTGTTTCCATCCAGTAGCCTCCACTAGTCAGGGTCTCCCCCTTGCTATTTTCTGAGATGTGCAATTCAGTTTGATTCCCAGGTGTTCATCCCCTCCTATACTGACTTTAGCCGAGCTGTCACTTCATTCTTATCAGATTTCCAGCCAGCTAGGACACCTGGTAGGTCTCTTTATCCAGCTCTAAGTCCTTTATATGCCTGCTGTCTCTCTCAAAAATGTGGAAATAAATTTCATCATCTCCAAATGTGTTTAATTCAGCCTAAAAACAATATAATTATTTTTAGTAGGAACCTTTGGAGAGACTTTGAGAAGTTATCTAAAAGTATTTTTGAAAATTACCCTTTTTTAGAGAAAAAGAAAGTTTGTGAAATTTGGATATAGTTTCTATAAAAATATAAATTAAAACTGTACTCATTTTATATTTTGGCATCACAATGGAAACTGAAAGTAGATAGAGGTTGGTTGCCAGGGGTTAGGGAGAGGAGGAAGTGGACAGTGACTGCTTTTGTTTTTCTTTTTGGGGTGATGAAAATGACCTGGAATTGGCCGGGTGTGGTGGCTCACGCCTGTAATCCCAGCACTTTGGGAGCCTGAGGCGGGTGGATCACGAGGTCGAGAGATCAAGACCATCCTGGCCCACATGGTGAAACACTGTCTCTACTAAAAATACAAAAATTAGCCAGGCGTGGTGGTGGGCATCTGTAATCCCAGCTACTCGGGAGGCTGAGGCAGGAGAATCGCTTGAACTAGGGAGGCAGAGGTTGCAGTGAGCCGAGATCGTGCCACTGCACTCCAGCCCTGGTGACAGAGTGAGACTCTGTTTCAAAAAAAAAAAAAAGAGGGCCGGGTGTGGTGGCTTATGCCTGTAATCCCAGCGCTTTGGGAGGCCGAGGTGAGTAGATCACAGGTCAGGAGATTGAGACCATCCTGGCTAGCATGGTGAAACCCTGTCTCTACTAAAAATACAAAAAAATTAGCCGGGTGTGGTGGTGGGCACCTGTAGTCCCAGCTACTCGGGAGGCTGAGGCAGGAGAATGGCGTGAACCCAGGAGGCGGAGCTTGCAGTGCCACCGCACTCTAGCCTGGGTGGCAGAGCGAGACTCTGTCTCAAAAAAAAAAAAAAAAAAAATGACCTGGAATTAGACAGTGTTGATGGTTGCCTAACTTTGTGAGTATACTAAAAACCACTAATTGTACACTTTTAAAAGATGACTTTGATGTTATGTGAGTTATAGCTCAATTAAAAAATGGTGCTGAAACAAAGATTCTGAACCACATTACTTTTCTCTCTAACAAATTAACACAAATTTAGCAGCTTAAAATAGCACCCATTTAATATCCCACAGGTTCTGTGCATCAGAACCACCACAGGGTGGTTCAGCTAGGTCTCTGCTTAGAGTCTCACAAGGCCAATCAAGGTGGCAGCGGGGCTACATTCCTTTGTAGAGGTGCTAGGGGAACATCTGTTTCCAGGCGCATTCAGATTGTTCCAGAATTCAGTTGCATGTGGCTGTAGAACTGAGGTCCCCATTTGTTTGCTGGCTCACGCTCTCTCTCTCTCTCTCGCTACCTCTTAGTACCATCCTGGTAGTAAATGCCATTAATGTATTTGACAAGAAGTCTGTCATTAGCATGCTTCCCTAGAGATTTGATTAGATTGTGTCTTTCTGGAAGTGACTAGCAGGAGAAAATCAATTGCAAGCCTTCTGTTAATGCTTCTTTCCCAGGTTTAAGTCTCTTAGAGCCCTTTCCTGAAACGTGGAAATAAATTTTATCATCTCCAAATATATTTAAATCAGACTGTTATCTGTAGAAGCTCCCTCTCTTTTTATTCTTGATTAAAAAAAAAAAAAAAAAAACTAGGTAACTTTTCCTGCACCATATTCTACGTTTATCTGATCATTTCTTCATTTAATGTCGTTTACCTTGTTTCTCTTTCTTTTTTTTCCCCCCTGTAACCCGGTCATTAATCTGTGCTCATTGAGGCAGAGAGGTTTAAATAGATTGAGGTTCAAATTTTCTTTTTTTTTTTTTCTTTTTTGAGACAGCATCTCACTCTGTTGCCCAGGCTGGGTGCAGTGGCATGGTCTTGGCTCACCGCAACCTCCGGCCCCCGGGTTTAAGCGATTCTCCTGCCTCAGCCTCCTGAGTAACTGGGACTACAGGCGCCTGCCACCTCGCCCAACTAATTTTTGTGTTTTTAGTAGAGATGAGGTTTCACCATGTTGGCTGGGCTGGTCTCAAACTTCTGACCTCAAGTGATCTGCCCACCTCAGCCTCCCTAAAGTGCTGGGATTACAGGCGTGATCCACCGCACTTTGCCGCAAATTTTTTTAGAAATGAATCTTTCATAAGTATTGTGCGCTTCTCTGTTGCACGTGGCACATGTGTTTGCTTATTTTACTTTTAGGGATGGGGAGATAGAGTTTGGATCATGTCACACCCTCTATCACGTATCCCCGTCAACCCATCACCTTTTTACTCTGTTAGCGTTTACTAATGATCCTTGCCTAGAGTCATTATTAAGGGTTGCCAAATGGTGTCTTTCTAATTCTGCCATTTATAGATTAGTTTTGTTAAAAGTTATGTATGTAGGCATAAACTTTTTGTATTTGTTTTAGTTACTGTACACAGCTTTATTTGGGATAAGGTTAAGATTCTTATATTTCTTTATTTTCTTTGCTATGCCAGTGAGGAAAGCCAGGGACAAATAGCATTAAATTCTTCTTATACAGGCAAAATTGTGACAAGAGCGAGCAAATGATTTACTTAGAACCTTTTTTTTTTTTTTTTGAGATAACAAGCTAGTGACTTTCCTGAATTAAATTTGTAAGTTTCTGAAAATGTAGCTGATTTCATGTGCTGTGTTTTCCGTGTGGTTCATCTTACCTGCCTGATTCTTTTATAGTTTCTTTAAAAGTGATTTATAGTGCTGGTAATTAACATATTTGCTTATTCTTTACTTTTAGATTCGAATGAAAGGATCCCTTCCTTCACTGAGTCCTTTTCCTCAGTCATTACTTAATTACTGTAAAGGAGGTATCGTATTCTTTAGACCTGGAGCAGCTGGAGACCATAAACTTGATGAAGTTTCCATTAGAGCAATAGGTTTGTCCAAATGAACTGCTTGCTTAGACATTAGGCCTAAGTATGAATAATGGTATGAATTTTTCATTTGATTTGGGAAAGTATTGACTCTTCAAAGTACACTATGCTCTATGATATTTTACTTTGTGTTCACAAGTAAATACTGTACTTTAACAGCTATGTGTATACATATATGATATATATGATAGTAAGTCAGAAATTTATTATATAAACAAATTGTGATACCTGTTACCTTATGTCATGCTTCATTATTAAACTAAATTTTTTTGTTTGTTTTGTTTTTGTTTGTTTTTTGAGATAGAGTCTTGCGCTGTTGCCCAGGCTGGAGTGCAGTGGCGCGATCTTGGCTCACTGCAAGCTCCGCCTCCCAGGTTCACACCATTCTCCTGCCTCAGCCTTCCAAGTAGCTGGGACTACAGGTGCCCGTCACCACGCCCGGCTAATTTTTTGTATTTTTAGTAGAGGTGGGGTTTCACTGTGTTAGCTAGGATGGTCTTGATCTCCTGACCTCGTGATCCGCCCACCTCGGCCTCTCAAAGTGCTGGGATTACAGGTGTGAGCCACCATGCCCGGCCTTTTTTTTTTTTTTTAAAAAAAAAACAGAATCTGGCTCTGTTGCCCGGTCTGGAGTGCAGTGGTATGATCTCAACTCACTGCAACACACCTCCTGGACTCAACCCATCCTCCCGCCTCACCCTCCTGAGTAGCTGGGATGACAAGTGCACACCACCACGCCCTGCTAATTTTTGTATTTTTAATAGAGGCAGGGTTTTGCCATGTTGCCCAGGCTGATCTTGAATTCTTCAGCTCAAGCAGTCTACCTGCCTTGGCCTCCCAAAGTGTTGGGATTGCAGGCATGGGTCATTGTGCCTGACCTAAATTAATTTCTTAATTCATGGTCTATGTCCAGTTATTTGTGTAACAAGTTTAAAAAGAAGTAAAACTTTAGATATCATTTCACTCTTTTCTCCTTAATCATTCCTTAATCCTAATCAGTTCTATTTATATTAAGCCCTGATCTTATCTTTAGACTTTGATTAAAATGTTTACTTTAAAGCCGGGCACAGTGATGTAATCCCAGGTACTTGGGAGGCTGAGGTGGGAGGTTGCTTGAGCCTGGGAGTTTGAGGCTCTTGTGTGCAATGATTGTACCTGTGAATA
>NW_012107408.1:16949-18162 GCF_000951045.1 Mandrillus leucophaeus
CCCAGGCTGGAGTGCAGTGGCGCGATCTCCACTCACTGCAAGCTCCGCCTCCCGGGTTCACGCCATTCTCCTGCCTCAGCCTCCCGAGTAGCTGAGACTACAGGCGCCCGCCACCATGCCCGGCAATTTTTTTGTATTTTTTTAGTAGAGATG
This sequence comes from Mandrillus leucophaeus, assembly GCF_000951045.1. Classification (NCBI taxonomy): domain Eukaryota; kingdom Metazoa; phylum Chordata; class Mammalia; order Primates; family Cercopithecidae; genus Mandrillus; species Mandrillus leucophaeus. The sequence continues at coordinate 17,103 of NW_012107408.1, forward strand.
GAATTTCACCATGTTAGCCAGGATGGTCTCGATCTCCTGACCTTGTGATCCGCCCACTTCAGCCTCCCAAAGTACTGGGATTATAGGCGTGAGTCAAAAAAAAGTTTATTCTTAACTCACTCACCCTTAGTATAATCTTACATGTCCTGGGGCTCAGATTGTCTGTTTTTCCAACTGAAATGGCATTGAAATGCTTCTTGATTGCTTCTCTCACCTGTCATGAGCTTAGTTTCATAGACTCTTCATTCACCGTTACAAAAGAGCCAGGCAGGTGTCATTTGTAAAAGTATATACAATCTCATTTCATTTCTTAAAAATCCAGGTCTGTAAGAAGTGAGTTAAATTCACAACAATCCCAGTTAAAAGATATTTGCTCATAAATAAGGACATAGTCCTTTGAAGTGACTTAAAGATTTGAACATATATTTTTAATATTTTCATTTTGATCCTGAGTTTTATTTAATTATTCTTTTGTTTGATTTGGTCTCTTGATTGTTGAGAAGTGATTCGTCTAGATTAAAAAGGTTCCTTTCGGGCTGGGCGCGGGGGCTCACGCCTGTAATCCCAGCACTTTTGGAGGACAAGTCGGTCGGATCACAACGTCAGGAGTTCGAGACCAGCCTGGCCAGCATGGTAAAACCCTGTCTCTACTAAAAGATAAAAAAAATTAGCCAGACGTGGTGGTGTGTACCTGTAATCCCAGCTAATCGGGAAGCTGAGGCAGGAGAATCATTTGAACCTGGGAGATGGAGGTTGAAGTGAGCCAAGATTGCACCATTGCGCTCCAGCCTGGGCAACAGGACGAGACTCCGTCTCAAAAAAAAAAAAAAGATTCCTTTCTGGCCAGGTGCAGTGGCTTATGCCTGTAATCTCAGTATTTTGGGAGGCCAAGGCAGGAGGATTCCTTGTGCCCAGGATTTCTAGGCTGCAGTGAGCTATGATCTTGCTACTGATTTCCAGCCTGGGCGGCAGAGCGAGACCCTGTTTCTTTAAAAAAAAAAAAAGGCCGGGTGCTGTGGCTCAAGCCTGTAATCCCAGCACTTTGGGAGGCCAAGACGGC
>NW_012107408.1:18337-24244 GCF_000951045.1 Mandrillus leucophaeus
AAAAAAAAAAAAAAAAATTAAATTAAAAAATAAAAAAACGAGGTTTGTTGCCTAGTTTGTTACCTAAAATAGTAGATTTTAACTTTGAATTTTATTTATTTATTTTTGAGATGGAGTCTCATTCTGTCACTCCGCCTGGAGTGCAGTGGCATAATCTCGGCTCACTGTAACCTCCACCTCCTGCGTTCAAGTGATTCAGCCTTCCGAGTACCTGGGGCTACAGATGCCCGCTCCTGCGCCTGGCTGATTTTTGTATTTTTAGTAGACATGGGGTTTTGCCATGTTGACTAGGCCAGTCTCGAACTCCTGACCTCAGGTAATCCACCTGCCTCAGCCTCCGAAAGTGCTGGGATTACAGGTGTGAGCTACCATGCCTGGCCCAGGATTTCACACTGTGTTGAAGATTTTTTTTTATTACGGAAAATTTAAACCAAAGTAGAGATTTATAAGCAATCGAGTACCTTTCACCCACTTACAACAATTGTCAATGCCTCAAAGCAGATCTGAGTATATCATAAGTATGATAAGTAGTTCAGTATATGTAGTGAACAGATGAGGTTTTTGTTGTTGTTGTTGTTGTTGTTGTTGTTGTTGTTGTTGTTTGAGACGGAGTCTTGCTCTGTCGCCCAGGCTGGAGTTCAATGGCATGGCACAATCTCAGCTCACTACAACCTCTGCCTCCGGGTTCAAGCAGTTTTCCTGGCTCAGTCTCCTGAGTAGTTGGGATTACAGATGCGGGCCACCACACCCAGCTAATTTTTGTATTTTTTAGTAGGGTGGAGTTTCACCATGTTGGTCAGGCTGGTCTTGAATTCCTGACCTCGTGATCCACCCGCCTCGGCCTCCAAAAGTGCTGGGATTACAGGCATGAGCCACCGTGCCTGGCCCAGATGAGGTAGTTTTTAAAACCATAATTCTATTATCATGACTGACAAAACGGACAATAAATCTTTAATATCATATATAGTCAGGCCTGCTTAGTGATAGGGATATGTCCTAAGAAATGTGTCATTAGACAATTTTGTTGTGTGATCGTAGGGTATACTTAGACAAAAATAGCCTAGTACACACTGAGGCTATGTGATATGGCCTTCTGCTTCTAGGCTGCAAACCTGTACAAAAGGATTGCTTGAGCCTAGGAGTTCAAGGCTATTGTGTGCAATGATTGCACCTGTGAATAGCCACTGCACTCCAGCCTAGGCAACATAGTGAGACCCTGTCTCTAAAAAGAAGTGTTGCCATATTGAATACTGCAGTACTGAATACAGAATGTGACTACACTGAATACTGTAGGCAGTTTTAACACAATGGTAAGTATTTATATATATAAACATATCTAAACATTGAAAAGGTACAGTAAAAATACAGTATAAAAGATTTTTAAAAATAGTAAGTGTGGGGCACTTACCATGAATGGAGCTTACAGGACTGGAAGTTTTTGCCCCAGGGGAGTCACTGAGTGGGTGGTGAGTTGATTTGAAGGCCTCGGACATTACTATACACTACTGTAGACTTTATAAACACTGTACACTTAGGCTATACTGAATTTATTAAAAGTATTTTTTCCTCCATAATAAATTAACCATAGCTTATTGTAATGTTTTTATTTTATGAACTTAAAAAAATTAAAACCTTTTTGACTCTTGTAATCACACTTGGCTTAAGAGACATACAGTGGCATAATCATAGCTCACTGCAACCTCAAAGTCCTGAGCTCAAAGGATTCTCCAACCTCAGCCCCTGGGTACTGGGACTACAGGCATGAGCCACTGTACCAGCTAATTTATTTTTTAGTTTTTGTAGAGATGGAGTCTCTGTTACCCAGACTGGAGTGCAGTGGTGCCATCTTGGCTCACTGCAGCCTCTGCCTCCTGGGTTCAGGCATTTTTCCTGCCTCAGCCTCCTGAGTAGCTGGCACAACAGGCATGTACCACCATACCTGATTAATTTTTGTATTTTTAGTAGAGATGGAGTTTTACCACGTTGCCCAGGCTGGTCTTGCCCTCCTGAGCTCAAGCAATCCGCCTGCCTCTGCCTCCCAAAGTGCTGGGTTTACAGGTGTGAGCAACTGCGCCTGGCCTAATTTTTTTTATTTATAAAATGGAGACATGGTCTTACTATGTTGCCCAGGCTGGTCTCAAACTCCTGGCCTCAATCGATCCTCCCACCTCAGCTTGCCAGAGTGCTAGGATTACAGGTGTGAGCTACTGCGCTCGGCCAAGATTTTTTCTATTGAAAAATTTTGAAGTTTATTTTTTACTCTTTAAATTTTCTTTTTTCTTTAAACTAAGACACAACATATACATTAGTCTAGGCCTACATAGGGTCAGGATCATCAATATCTCTGTCCTTCACCTCCTGTTCTCCTGGAAGGTCTTCAGGGGCAATACCATGCTTGGAGCTGTCATCTCTTACAACAATGCCTTATTCTGGAATAACTCCTGAAGGACCTGCCTGAGGCTGTTTTACAGTTATTTTTTTTTAATAAGTAGGAGTATACTCTAAAATAACGATAAAAAACGTGGTATAGTAAATACATAAACCAGTAACAGTTGTTTATTATTATCAAGTATTATGTACTGTATATAATTGTATGGGCTAGATTTTATATGACTGGCAGTGCAGTAGGTGTGTTTACACAATTGTCACCATAAACACCTGAGTAATGTATGGACTATGATGTCATGATGTCTCTAGGTCACAGAAATTTTTCAGCTCCATTATAATCTTATGGGCACACCATGGTATATGCAGTCTGTTGTTAACCTGAATGCCATTATGTGGCATCTGACTATATTATCTATCCCATGTTTAAATTTACTTGATAATCTCAAATATGTCTTTTCTATAGTTTTTTAAAAAATCTCTATCCAATCAAGGTCCGCCACACATTGCATTTTGGTTGATATATAAATCTTTCTCTTTTTATGGTGTGATCACAGCTCTCTGCAGCCTTGACCTCCCAGGTTCGAGTGATCCTTCTACCTCAGCCTCCTGAGTAGCTGGGACTACAGGTGTGCACCACCAGGCCTGGTTAATTTTTTTTTTTCATTTTTTCATAAAGACAGGGCCTCACTTTGTTGCCCAAGCTGGTCTCAAACTCCTGGGCTCAAGCAATCCTACCTTGACCTCCCAAAGTGCTGGGATTACAGGAAGAGCTACCATGCCTGGCCTATAAGTCTGTCTTAATCTATAAAAGTTTCCTTGCGCCCATTCTTTTTCATGCCCTTTATTTATTGCGGAAACTAGATCATTTGTCTGGTAGAACCTGTTCTATTCTGGTTTCAGTTGATTACATCTTTTTGGTATTCAAACATTTCTGACCGTGATTTAAAGTAAGTGCAGATTTTACAGCAAGGTTATACATGCACACACCCATATGAAGTTGGAATGAAAATTTAATGAACTACTTTTACTCTTACTGTGTGCAGTGCACTCTTCTTTTCTTTTCTTTTTCTTTTTTTTTTTTTGGAGGCAGAGTCTCAGCCTGTCACCCAGGACGGAGTGCAATGGCGTGATCTTGGCTCACTGCAATCTCCACCTCCCTGGTTCAAGTGATTCTCCTGCCTCAGCCTCCCAAGTAGCTGGGATTACAGGTGCACACCACCACGCCCAGCAAATTTTTGTATTTTTAGTAGAGACAGGGTTTCATCAGGTTGACCAGGCTGATCTCGAACTCCTGACCTCAGGTGATACACCCACCTCGTCCTCCCAAAGTGCTGGGATTACAGGCGTGAGCCACTGCGCCCGGCCGCAATGCACTCTTGATGTATTCTATTGTATTCTATTTTTAAAAGATGATTGAGACTCACTGTATTGATTTTATAGCCTAGTAATTAATAATAGGTTGTAATCGACACTCTGAAAAACACAGATAAGGAGTGTTTTTAGATGAGTCGCTGTTTAGTATGCTGCTGCACTGTCTCTTGCTAGTTCTTGGCCTTAGTTCTATCCCAGCTTGCCTGTGAAATATGAAATAATGAAACACATCTGTTAGTAATGATGCCTTTCTCAAAAGATTGGGCCATGCTCCCCTGGCAGAATCTATGAGAATCTGATGTGTGGGGTGGGCTGTAGTGTGAAAATGCTCACTGGAGACCCCAGTAGTCCCCCTGGGGCCGTATACCCACCATCCTCTCTCACTATTGGGATGAATAGAATGTGTAGAAGACCTGCTTTCTCCTCAGTTTCTATAATGTCAAACTGTTCTTTTTGACTTTGTAGTATTTATTTTAAAAACATACTAAATAACTCCCTAAAGAAAATGAACATACTGACTACTAATATAAAAGTCAGTTTATTGTAAAAATAAGGCTTATTTAAAAAATTAAGGCATAGGCTGGGTGCGGTGGCTTATACCTGTAATCCAAGGCAGGTGGATTACCTGAAGTCAGTCAGGAGTTGGAGACCAGCCTGGCCACATGGTGAAACCCTGTCTCTACTAAAAATACAAAATTAGCCAGGTATGGTGGCACATGCCTGTAGTCCCAGCTATTTTGGAGTCTGAGACCGGAGAATTGCTTGAACCTGGGAGGTGGAGGCTGCAGTGAGCCAAGATCGTGCCACTGCACTCCAGCCTGGGCAAGACAGAGCAAGACTCCGTCTCAAAAATAATAATAATAAGTAAAAAATAAATAAAAATAAATAAGGCATAAATGAATGACTGTTAAATTTTAGAGTATTATCTTTCTTTCTCCAGAGGAAAAGTTCCTGTATTTTTCTTTTTCCAGAGATGGTCTTGCTGTTGTGCTGCTAGAAACAAGCGGGTGCAAGTGTCTTTTTCATATAATGATTTCTTTTCCTCTGGGTAGATACCCAGTAGTGGGATTGTTTGGATCAAATGGTGGATCTACTTTTAGTTTTTTAAGGAATCTTCACACTGTTTTCCATAGTGGTTGTACTAGTTTACGTTTTCACCAGCAGTGTAAAAGTGTTTCCTTTTCACCACGTCCATACCAACATGGAGGCTGGTCTCAAACTCCTCGGCTCAAACGATCCTCCCACCTCAGGTTTCCAAGTAGCTGGGAGACAAAGTCTTGCTCTGTGTACAAAGCCTACATCACACCATTGAAAAGGTCCTATTAACCATAGAACAGTAGGGTAGAGAGATGGTTTTCACTTAATTGGTCACATGTTAACTATAATAGAAATTTAAAATTAGCAGAAGAGTGAAAACTAGTTTTGATAGCTGGATTGTGAGCCTGTGCATTGTTTATAGTATGGAACACCGTATCGGCAATAAGAAGACTCAGTATATGAAAAGCACATGAAAAGATATCTAAGATATAGTAGGTGAAAAAAAAGCTAGTTGCAAAGCAGCAAACATAGTAGGATTTTATATATCTTTGTGTACTTGTATTGCTTCTAATAAATTATTTACTATTAGAAATTGTTTTTAGTATTAAAAATGTTTAAACATAAATAAATATCAATAAGTGACTTTTAAGTCAGTCTCCATGATTTTTAGATAAGGATTTTTATATACATTTACAATGCATGTGTTCATTTTATAATTAATGAAATAAAGACCTTTACTTTGAAAAAAATGACCAGCAGAGGTGGAGTTGTTATAATATTAATGTACATACTCATATAATTTTCTTTCATATCTGTGTTCCTGCTTTAGGTTGCTTCAGGGAACTTTGTGCTCTGTGTTGGATGCTGCATGTCCGTGATAAGTTATCCCTTAGTTGCAGGCAATATCAGAAAGCAAGAGAAAATGTAAAGGGAGAAAAGGTATTTACCAGGGCAAAAATAAGAAAAATGAACACACATTACTTGGGAAATTATTGTTTAAAAGAAGATTTTATTGTTTGCAGCAAAACTTTCTTTTGAACTCATTCTGGTCTACCATCTAAACTAAAAAAGAAATGAATGTTTTTCAATATCCTTTTAGGACCTTGAAGT
>NW_012107408.1:24294-39973 GCF_000951045.1 Mandrillus leucophaeus
AAAAAAGCTAGTTGCAAAGCAGCAAACATAGTAGGATTTTATATATCTTTGTGTACTTGTATTGCTTCTAATAAATTATTTACTATTAGAAATTGTTTTTAGTATTAAAAATGTTTAAACATAAATAAATATCAATAAGTGACTTTTAAGTCAGTCTCCATGATTTTTAGATAAGGATTTTTATATACATTTACAATGCATGTGTTCATTTTATAATTAATGAAATAAAGACCTTTACTTTGAAAAAAATGACCAGCAGAGGTGGAGTTGTTATAATATTAATATACATACTCATATAATTTTCTTTCATATCTGTGTTCCTGCTTTAGGTTGCTTCAGGGAACTTTGTGCTCTGTGTTGGATGCTGCATGTCCGTGATAAGTTATCCCTTAGTTGCAGGCAATATCAGAAAGCAAGAGAAAATGTAAAGGGAGAAAAGGTATTTACCAGGGCAAAAATAAGAAAAATGAACACACATTACTTGGGAAATTATTGTTTAAAAGAAGATTTTATTGTTTGCAGCAAAACTTTCTTTTGAACTCATTCTGGTCTACCATCTAAACTAAAAAAGAAATGAATGTTTTTCAATATCCTTTTAGGACCTTGAAGTAGAGTTTGATTCTTGTATGATTGAGCACTGTCTTAGTGCAGTGGAATGGGCTTATAGAATGCTGCCTTTCTCTCGGTTCTTTAATATGGAAGAACTTATTCAGGATATAATTTTGAGCCTTATTGGAGAACTGCCACCAATGAGAAAGGTAATGTGCTTGTAGGTGAAAGTAAACTACATCAGAATCAGGGACTTTAAAAGATTTTTGTTTAATTTTAATTAAGGATGATATTGCCTTTCTTTGGCTTATTTCACTTAGCATAATATCTTCTGGGTTCAGAAAGATAAATACTGTAGGACCTCATTTATGTGTGGAATATAAAAATTTTAAACTCACAGAAGCAGAGAGTGGAATGGTGGTTGCCAGAGGTTGGGGATGTAGTGGAAATGGGGAGATCTTGGTCAAAGGGTACAATCTTTCAGTTATAAGATGAATTAAGTTCCAGGGATCCAATGTACAATGTAGTGACTATAGTTAATCGTAGTGTATTGTTTACCTGAAATTTGATAAGGGAGGATATTACAATAGTAACTGTGTGTATTGATGGATGTGCTAATTAATTTGACTGTGGAAATCAGCACAGAATGTATACATATATTAAATCATCACATCATACACCTTGAATATACACGTTTTGTCAATTACGTGTTTTAAAATAAAAAAGTAAGTTGATACAAAACTCCTATTAGCAGACTCATGCTCAGGGAGAGGCTGTGACCTGACCTCAAAAGATTAGTAAGAAATATGCATTTATATTTTTAGTTAAAATAAAATATTTGTGGAATGGAAGAAAAAAGAATGTTGTTTCTCATAAAACTTAAAAAAATTTTTTTCTGAAGGTAGCAGAAATTTTCGTGAAAGCATTTCCCTATCCTGAGGATGTGAGGGTTCCTTTAAGAGACAAATATCACTCTCTTCACCAGAGACTCAGACACTGTGTTGTGAAAGGTATTATTTGTTGTTTCTCAGATAGCTAATAGATAAATTGCGGAAGATTCCCTTTTTGTTTTGAAAATATTTATTTACTGTTGCTTATGTGTCTATGTATTTCTGCCTCTTCCTCAAGATAGGAGTATGAGAAGGTAGAAACATTTCTCCATTGCAGAAAGACTAATCTCTTGCTTTGGAACCAGATGGAGCTGACTGTGGCTCATGGCTCTGTCAGTTAGTAACTGTGTGACTTTAGGCAAGTTGCTCAGTCTCTCTGAGCCTCATATCTTTATTTGTAAAGTGGGCATAGTATTACCTGCTTTATGATGTGTATTCAGAGAGGATTAAATAACATAATATAAAATGAGCATATAGTACTTTGTATATTGCAAGTATTTGTTGAAAACAAGTAACTTTCCTTTCCCTTTATGGTTATTTATGCTTCTAATTTTGTTCTTCAAAATTAGAATACACACATTTCTTATTGGGGTAAAACACATATAATATAAAATTTACCATTTTAGTCATTTAAAATATACAATTCATTGACATTAAGTACATTTACAATGTTGTGGAATTTTTAAAGAATTAAAATTACCCTGCTTTTTAGAACTATAATTCAGTATTTAAGTCCAGGTATGTCCAGTGATTTTGTATTATTCTATTAATATATTGTATTTGTGATTTGTCTTTTTCTTAATACTTTTTTTGACATCCTTTAAAATATTCTGTTTAAATATTCTGTATTAAATAATGTTTTAAAATTTTTCTATAGACAGCCTTGAAAACCTTCCCTTGCTATTGTTTCCTATTACTTGTAGTAAGAAAAATGTTCTTGATTTTTTTGACTAGAATTATACTAATTTTCTCTTATTCTCTACTATGTGAGAATGGAAAAAACATTGGTTATTCTTTTTATTAAATATAATTATCCTTCTGAGTTTTAAAACAGTTAAATCACTTAAAGTTTTTTTTTCCAGGGCATACTGTTTCTTCTGAGGTCTAGGTTCTATCTCTTTTATTGTGTTCTTTAATGGACCTTCTTTAGCTTCTGCAGCTCTACTTTAAAATACCTTTCCAGTAAATACTGAAGAAAACACGACCTATAAGAATGTGGAAATAAGTCATGAGTTAGGTTTCTTGTCCCCAGGAGGGACCAGAGTTGGGTCTCCATATGTCTCGAATTGAAACATTTTAATGAACACTAAGACTTTTTATTCTTTTCTTTCCAGGTCCCCAAACTGAGGAAATGATGTCTGTTGTCATGCATTCTATCCAGAAAGTGAGGGTGAAAGCTCTAAAACGTGTACAGAGAAATATAGGCTCTTTTGAATTGAATATATGGGAACCAATTGAAGAAGAGAAACCAGATGAGGCTGCAGGTTTTGACAGATTTTCCCTGGGGACTAGTTTGAGCAGAAGTACACTCACAGAACTTGGGAATTCTATGGTTCACAGTGATGCAGATACGGCAGATACATTCTCTGAAGCTTTGTCGGTTGAAGAAAAAAGTAGGATAAATATCTATCAAAGGTACAATTGAGATCTTTTAATAACAGGCATTCGCTTCCTTTGAAAAGTAGCTTTCAGGCATCTGATGAGCTGATTTCTGGTCCCAGCAACCCTCACAGATTGCACTATTAATAATATGAATAAGTGCCACCCCCTCCACTCATAAGAATATTAGGAGTATAAAATGAGACTGTACATTCGAAAATTTACTTTAAGTATTATTGATATATGAAATAATTTTGCCATCTGAAATTATAAAATCAGAGGAGTAGATGAAATTCTACGCTTCACTGGAGGACTTTCAGTTTTTTTAAGTAATCTTTAGACTTAAATAGTTTTGGGTTACTGAGTTAGCCATATTATTTTTAAGGAAAATTTTTCCTTAAATTTCCTTAATATTTTTAAGGGAAATATTTCAGGGAAGGAAATTGCCTCAAGCAGAAGGGATGGGATGCTTTCAGCCCAGGTGGCCAATACCTGTTCTCTTACTGAGGGAACTAAGGATCTGTGTTCTGCCCTAAGAACCACGTTAAGAAGAAACATTTAAAAGGAATTGTGGTTGGGCAGTTAAGGTATCTGCCTAACTGGTTTCATAGCAGCTAAAAGTGTTTAGAAAAAGTTCCTAATTTTGTGTGGTAAAACAAAAAAGGACAGTCTTGCTTGTTACACATGGTATTAGGGGAGCTGAGCGGGCAGATGCAAGAAAAGAAATCCTAAATTTTGTTGTGTATCAGTGGCTTGGAGTTTTTGTTGACTTTGTATTCCTAAAATCTGACCCATTAGAGGACTATTTTTTTTTTTTACCCACAGAAAAATCATTCATGTTCTTTTATAGTGAAATTTCTGTGGACACATTTTAATCTCTTCTAATACAAATTTTCCCTTTTGATATTAATTTTTTTTTGATCTCGTAGAAATGTTCCACTCTTGAAAACACTTAGAAATCATTTAGTCCCACTCCCTCATTTGAAATATATGTAATCAAGGCACACAAAATATACATGACTTAATCATTGGAGAGAATTTTTCATGTCAATTCTAATATCAGTTTTAGTGATTAAATGATCTTTAATTCTGTCTTATTTTATTTTATTTTTTTGCTGTAGAAATGCCCCAAATCACATGGAATTAACATCGATTGGTAAGCTCACTGATAAAAAGAAAATGTGTAATCAGAAGGAAAATCCTACAAAGAAAGAAGATCATGAAAAGTTATCACAAAATACACTTCCTGTAATAGGTGTTTGGGAATTTGAACGTGACGATGATGAATATATTAAATTCCTTGATCTCTTTTTGAGTTACATTCTTGAAAGAGACCTACCTTATTCCAGGGATGCTGGAATTCCATTTCTAACCAGTTTTTCTGGAACGCTTAGAGAACATGAACTTAATTCTTTACTTTTTGATGTACATACAACATTAAAACGACGTCAGAGCAAAACTAAAAGCCAGAATGTGTTTAGAGCTGGTTCTTGCTTTGTTGTTGCTCCTGAGTCCTATGAATCAGAAAAATCATCCTCTTTAAATGATGAATATGGCATGCATTTAGAAAACCAGGAACTTTCATCATCGGTACTGGTTAATCAAGGGATCAAACCTTTTTTAGAATATCCTTTGAATGCAGTCAATAAGAATGAACAAATGAGTGGATTATTTGGTTTAAAGCAAAAGTCAATTTACAAAATACAAGATGACACTAGAGAAAAATGTCTAATCCAGAGATCATCAAGCAACATTTTTTGGACTCCCAAGTCCATTAAAACTAGAAGTTGTATTTTCAAAGCTATTCAGTGCAATGATATTAACCCTCAAGAAGATCTTCCTTTAGCACTAAACACATTTGGCAGTATAGGAAGACTGCTGGAATGGATGATAAGGTGGTCTAATAGAAGACTACTCTGTGATTCTGGTATAACTGAGTCGTCCTCTGAGTACAGTCCAGTAATTCGTGTAAAGACCTCTACAGCTGCCATTCTTACATCATTATGGCTTTTGGAACAACCCTATTTTGCTACATATAAGGCAAAAAATGCCACTATTCAGGTAAGCATATCAATTGTTCATTACATACAAACGAGAATTCTCATTTTAGATTAAAACTATGTTTACATTTCCCATCTATTAAAGAATCATTAAATAATAGAAAATTAATGACAATGTTGATTATAATCAGTATCTCCTATTTTTTTCTTCTAGTGGTTCCTTTAATTCTTAACAATAGTTAAAGTGAACGTGCTTTTCAGAGAGGCTGTGAGGTCTTGAAGTTTTGTGTATATTTATAAAAAAGAAAAAGGGGAAGGAGATAATTTTAGTGATATTACAAGTGGTATTACAGTTATATTATTTCTCTCTTCGGTTTCAGGTTTTGGTTCAGATGAAGGACTAGGTAGCTCTCTAGTTTTAATTACTGATGTCTCATCAAGTCCATTAGTGGATTGTTTTTCTTATACTCTCAGGCCAGAAAAGGTTGAAGAATCAAACCCAGAAAGGCAGATGGGAGTCAGTAGAGGAGTTAGTGTTTAATTAACTATTCTTTCTTCCCTAGTCAATGGCAAGTGCCTTTATTCCAAAGTAGTTTATTCTAGGCTGAAGGATGTGAATGCGCGCATGTGTGTGTGTGTGTGTGTGTGTGTGTGTGTGTGTGTGTGAGAATTTGTTTTATTTTTTACTTATTTATTTTTTGAGACAGAATCTTGCTTTTTTTTTTTTTTTTGAGATGGAGTCTCACTCTGTCACCCAGGCTGGAGTGTAGTAGCATGATCTCAGCTCACTGCAACCTCTGCCTCCTGAATTCAAGCAATTCTGCCTCAGCCTTGCGAGTAACTGGGACTACCGGTGCGCGCCACCACGCCTGACTAATTTTTGTATTTTTTAGTAGAGACGGGGTTTCACCGTATTCGCCAGGCTGGTCTTGAACTCCTGACCTCGTGATCCACCCGCCTCGGCCTTCCAAAGTGCTGGGATTACAGGTGTGAGCCACTGCGCCTGGTCCAGAGTCTTGCTTTATCACCTAGGCTGGAGTGCAGTCTTAGGATCAGAGCTGCCTGTAGCCTTGACCTTCTGGGCTCACGTGATCCTTCCACCTGAATCTCCCAAGCAGCTGGGACCACAGGCTCATGCCACTATGCCTGGCTAATTTTTAAATTTTTTAGAATTTCCCTTTGTTACCCAAACTGGTCTCAAACTCCTGGGCTCAAGTGATCTTCCTACCTCAGCCTCTCAAAATGTTGGGATTATAGGTGTGAGCCACCACACCAGTCCTCTTTTTTTTCCTTGAGATTGGTTTCTGTTATCATAAGGTATACAGTTTATATGATACTGTGATATTTGTCATCCTTGAAATTTGTATTTCTAGGTAATGTATATGGAAATTTTAATTGAGACAAAAGGGATACGTACCTTGTGTTTTTAGCTGCATGTATTTTTGTTTACTATGTCATTTTGAAATAACTACTGAATGTCTTTATGATATAGCAAAGGGAATGAAATGAGAATATTATAATTTTTTTGCCACTGTTTCGTGACCTGAAAACAATGACAATATCCCTTGCAAATGTGTAAGGCTGATTTCTTTTGAATACTATTTAGGTAGTCAGATTTGCTTTTCCAGTTAGAAGATTGCTTCAGCAACAAATATTGAGTTGTGGAAATGCAGTAAATATTTGATAAATGAATAAGAGGATTATTCAGAATTCCTGTAGAAAGAAAGAATAATTTTAAAATATGGTGAAAAATAAAGGGTTCAATAAATACTAAATACTGTAAATGGTTTGCTTTAGATGGTAGAGAATCGTGACACTCGGTGTCAGGTTGGACCCAGTATTGAGAGGGAGAGCAAATCAGATGCTGGCGGTTCAGTTGCAGTAGCAGCTCCAGGTGGAACAGAGGAAAGAAATGGTCAGAATAAATCTTGTCAAAATATCTTGAAGTAAGTTGCTGATTATACTCTTCTTTTCAATATAAGACACCTGGTTTGATGGCCTTTGGGCTTAAAGGGAAGAATCAAACCCTTGAAAGTTAAAGGAATGAGCATTTTTTGAAGTAGAGGAACAGGCAGTGAGCTTTCTGAGGTGCTTTAACAATTCATTGCAAATTGTATTTTTTCCCTCTTGGTCTAGCTTATATTTTCTGAGACAATAATTAATTCATCCTGAGAGATTCCTTTATCAATTTATTTCCCATATCAGAAGTTGAACTAATCCTTTCGTCCATTTTTATATATGAAGCAATGCTAGGAGTAACATAGCTTTGAATCCCAAGGCAAAAGCCATTATAGCATGAATAGTCCTTTGTGAGAATGATAATTTTAGATAAGTTGAAATTATTCCAATCATTTGAATAAATAAAAACTAGGATGTTTAGTTATTTACTGAACAATCTTTTTTTTTTTTTTTTTTGAGATGGAGTTTCACTCTCGTTGCCCAGGCTGGAGTGCAATGGCACAATCTTGGCTCACCGCAACCTCCGCCTCCCAGGTTCAAGCAATTCTCCTGCCTCAGCCTCCCTAGTAACTGGGATTATAGGCATGTGCCACCACTCCCAGCTAATTTTGTATTTTTGGTAGAGACGGGGTTTCTCCATGTTGGTCAGGCTGGTCTCGAACTCCCGACCTCAGGTGATCCACCCGCCTCGGCCTCCCAAAGTGCTGGCATTACAGGCGTGAGCCACGGAACCCAGCCTACTGAACAATCTTTAACTGAGCTTCTATGTATCAGAATTTTTTTAAGAAAGATTTTATAAATATAAAACCAAAGTTTGTTCTTTGTTTTTAAAAAACTGAATTAAGTCGAGATTGCACCATTGCACTCCAGCCTGGGCGGCAGAAGGAGACTCCATCTCAAAAAAAAACAAAAACAAAAACTGAATTATAATGTAAAGTAGCTCTTTATCTCCAAGAGTAGTTGTAATTTTAGTTGCTGCATTTTTTTCAGTAGAATGCCAACTGAAGCAAAAAATCCTGATATAAAAGAAATCAATGTTGAGATTATTTCCGTCATTCATAATACTAAAAAAGAATTTATAGATATTGATGAGAATCTTTTAGAAGTACAAGCATTTACAAAAGAGGAAATGGATATGCACATATCAGACTATGAAGGTCAGTTTATTTAGATAATCTATTTTTTTGGCTTTATTAATTTGAAATTGGTAAATAATATTATCTGAGATAACTTATTTAGTCTTCCACGTAAGTGTGTTTACAGGAGCCTAAAATGAAAAATTAAGAGAATTAAATATTTATGAAACATTGAACATATTAACTCTAATTTTGGTTTTGATAAAACCAAGAAGATCTAAGGTATTTTTATGTTGGTGCTCTTTTACAATTGTTGGGCCTGTTGTGCTGCTTATGTAATAATTATGGTCTCTTAATTTCTGCGAAGCAACTCTACAAACCTCTCCCCAGCAGTCTTCCTTAAAACACAAACTCTCAGAGCACTACATAGAGTTAAACATACTGAATAATAAGGCCTCTCAAGGCTTATCTGGAATTTACCTGATGAAGATGGAATAGACTCCAGGTGTTTTCAAAGACTGTCTTTATAAAAAGGATAGAAAATATTTCTGTCATTATATTGTTTCTGGTAATATTCCCTGAGCCCCCTAAAAAGTCAATAGTTTAATTTTTTTAATGATCAGTTTTCTCTTCATCTTTCCTTATCGCTAGAAGACATTAAAGAATCTGTTGGAGGTTTCAGAAGTCCCAATCTTGGCATTTGCATGATGACTTTACCACAGCAGTTAGAAGAAGTAAGTCAATAAATAGTGGATACAATTATTCATCTTTCATTTTGTGTAGTGTTTAAATTATACATGTTTTTATTCATTGTTATTAAATATATCAAAGCAAGGCTAGCTCTTAAAAATGCACTATGGGTTGTAGAATATAGCCATGCTGTGTGGCATTTTTCTTTCCCTGAAATTCTAGTACAGTATAGTAACATGTCCAATAATTTCAGGCAATGAAATTTTCATGCCATAAACTGCTTCAGCAAATTTATTTAATCAAGAGTAGCAAACGTGTCCTTTATTTAAAAAGTATGGAAGTATGGCCAAGCATGGCAACTGATACCTGTAATCCCTGCACTTTGGGAGGCTGAGGCGGGAGGATTGCTTGAGCCCAGGAGTTTTGGACCAGCCTGCTCAAGAGAACAAGACTCCATCTCTACGAAAAATTAAAAAATAGCCAGGCATGGTGGCATGTGCCTGTAGTAGTCTCAGCTACTTGGAAGGCTGAGGTGGGAGGATCATTTGACTTCAGGAGTTTGAGGCTGTAGTGAGCTCTATTGTGCTAGTACATTCCAGCCTGGGCAACAGAGTGAGACCTTGTCTTTAAAAAAAAAAAAAATTAAAAAGTATATTTCAGCTGTACTTTTTATACATATATATGCTTTTGGTATTATTTTTCTCAAAACTCTATACATTGAATTTCCAGGGGGAACATAGACATTTCCAATTATTGTAACAGTTCTGTTTTTTGTTTTTTGTTTTTTTTTTTTTTGAGATGAGGGTCTTGCTCTTTTGCCCAAGCTGGAGTGCAGTGGCACAATCGTGGCTCACTGCAGCCTGGAATTCCTGGAATAAAGTCATCCTCTTGCCTCAGCCTCCCAAGTAGCTGGGTCCTACTATAGGTGCGCACCACTATGCCCAGCTAATTTTTTTAAAAACATTTTTTTGTAGAGACTGGGCTTTGCTATGTTGCTTAGGCTGGTCCTGAACTCCTAGCCTCAGCCTCTCAAAGTGCTGAAATTACAGGTGTGAGCCACTGTGCCCTATCTGTTGTAACAGTTCTTTATTATTATTATTTTTATGTTTGAGACAGTCTTGCTCTGTTGCCCAGGCTGAAGTGTAGTGGTGTGATCTTGGCTAACTGCAGCTTCAGCCTCCCAGGTTTAAGCAATTCTGCCTCAGCCTCCCAAGTAGCTGGGAATACAGGCATGCGGCACCATGCCTGACTAATTTTTTGTAATTTTTGTAGAGATAGAGTTTCACCATGTTGGCCAGGCTGATCTTGACCTCCTGACCTCAAGTGATCCACCTGCCTTGTAAACAATTCTTTTAAAATGGATTCATTTTTCCTGGTTTTATAGTTGTTTTTGCAGGGAAATGAATAATCATGTAGTGTTATATGTATATAATTTACAGTGTGTTAGTCTATTGACACAGTCTTGTCTTTGTAACTTAGCATGCTCAATAGTCCAGTGTGGCAGACTGGAGGCAGTTCACACAGTATAAAGATTTGGTCAGAGCAGGGCTGGGAGTACATTTTACTGTGTGATTTCTCACTTGCTTGTAGACTGTTGTTACTTTGGTTAAGCAGCTAATATGAGACTGAAAATACTCAAGACAGTAATACCTATTTGTTTTACCTGTTTTCTTTTTGCATACTATCAATTTTAAAAGGAGTTCACAGAAGAGGTTCAGTGTCAAAGGGAAGAACCACTGGAGACAAATACGGAGGAAAAATCGACTGAACAGAAAGGGTAAGGGGGAAAAAAGTATGATAGTAATTGTCTCTGGTTACTTCAGTGAAGCTTTCAGCTTTTTTCCTTCATAATTTACAATACATGATTTAGGGTGGTATTGTGTTTCTACTGAAACTGTAACTTCAGCTTATAGTTATGGTAAAATGATTTTTGGTAAATGTTATACTTCTATATATTGATAGAGCAAAATAAATAATGATCTCTAAAATGCCTTTTGTTCTCTCATCACTATCAGCCTTATCAAAATAAAGCTGTAAATGGGTCAAAGCTTATTTAGCTGCTAATTAGGGAACCACTTTTCATACTTATTCCATATTTATTGAATCAAATAAAGAACCATTATGAATTATTTTATGTATGTATAAAATCTTTCACTGTCATGGTGATTACTATACACTATTCATTAGGGCTATGATGTACACTTACACTGCCGGCTAGCTTATTGCTTCAAGGAGAGCTGAAGGCAGTTTTCATGTGTTGCAGTTTGAACATATTTCTAAATCTTTAGAATTTTAGAAGTTCTAGAATTTTAGAATTCCCTTAGATAAGAAAGGCAACATGGCCGGGTGCGGTGGCTCATGCCTGTAATCTCAGCATTTTGGGAGGCCGACGCGGGTGGATCATGAGATCAAGAGATCGAGACCGTCCTGGCTAACAACGGTGAAACCCTGTCTCTACTAAAAATATAAAAAACTAGCTGGACGTGGTGGCGGGTGCCTATAGTTCCAGCTACTCAGGAGGCTGAGGCAGGAAAATGGCATGAACCGGGGAGGCGGAGCTTGCAGTGAGCCAAGATCGTGCCACTGCACTCCTGCCTGAGCGACAGAGCAAGACTCTGTTTCAAAAAAAAAAAAAAGGCAACATAATTAGATTTTCTTTTTCTTTTCAGTATACAAATTTTGTTAGGTTTTCTGTGGACAATTACAAAGAATATATTTAATACTATGTGCCTTTACAAGTAATTTAGATACTTCTATTCATAAAAACTATTCCTTAGGAAAATTACCCAAGAAAAGAGAGAGATAAGACAAATACTAAACTTTACAGTTTCTTTTTTCTTGTTGTTGTTGTTGTTGTTGGTTTTTTTTTTTTCGGAAACAGGGTCTTGCTCTGTTGCCCAGGGTAGAGTGCAGTGGTACAATCTTGGCTCACTGCAACCTCCACCTCCCAGGATCAAGCCATCCTCCTGCCCCAGCCTCCTGAGTAGCTGGGACTGCAGGTGCGCACCACCATGCCTAGTTAATTTTTTTGTATTTCTCGTAAAGATGGGATTCACCATGTCACCTAGGCTGGTCTCAAACTCCTGAGCTCAGGAGATCCATCTGCCTCGGCCTCCCACAGTGCTGGGATCACAGGCGTGAGCCACCATGCCCGGCCTCTTTACAGTTTCAAATGTGTCAGTGGGCTCTAGTGTTCTGAGCAAAGTGTCTGCCTCTTCTATAGGTGAAATTTGGGTCTTAGCTAACCTCATGTCCCCTCATTTTGGGTTCTGTTGTTTTCATTGCTGAGCAGTCAGCAGTATTTAAGTGGTGTTTTAAGTCATCCAGACGTATTTTTTTTGCTTTTGCTTAGGTCTGTTACTAATTGCTATGGAGACAAATGTAAACAGATTGTGATTATGAGCTAAACATTATAGAAGATTAGAGGATGTTTAGACTCTTAGATGGCTGAGCACAGATCACTCGTACCTTAGATAATGCAAAGAATATCTTGCTTCCTAATCACCTATTAATTTTTATTGATAGTATGATCGAAGCCTTTTCACATCCTGAGCATACCACACCTCAATCAACGCAAGTAGATACAAGTTCGGACATTTTTAGGTAAGAAGTTTTGCCTACTGTACCATTTAAAAATAGTTGTGTTTTACAAATCAGAGTGAAAATATGCCAACTGTACCATTTTTGAAACAATTGTTGCATTTTGACTAAAAACTAAGAAAATAAAAGCAACATAAAACACTGAAAGAGCAGCATAAGCATGCATATCTGACATCTTTACTGAGTTTCCACTAGCGATTGTATTTTAAAGTTATACAGGAACTATGTTAGAACAGTCTTTTCTGAAAAAAAGTAGTGATATATTATTGAAAGATGAAGTTGTTGCTCATTTTCAGCTTCTAAGTGATTTCTTACAGTGTTTGAAATGCTTTTAATTTTCTCATAGAACAGATTCATCCAGTTCTTTTGAACAGAGTGCTTAGTGTTTAGAAGTCTTGCCGAAATAGGAAGAAAATATAGCACAGCTTTACCTTAGAAAAAAATTTTCATAGTTAGAATCAATCTCCTTGAGACCTGTTGAAAGCAAAGCCCAATAAAGTTGTTTTAAAATGGGCAAATCTGTTTGTGCAAGGAGACCTTCACAAAATATTATTGTGTCTGCATGAGTGCTCACACCCATATCCGGCCCTTTCGTTGCACTCAGTTTAAAGAGCTTCTGAGCCTGGGCTGGGCTGTGCACATCCAGCTGTACCTACAGCTCAATTTATCCCTACACCTGCCCCTACTGTCCCAAGGCCTTCTTGAGTGCCAGTGACTTCTGCAAGCATGAATGCACCCACCCTGTGCCCAAGGGGACCTCTACAGCCCTAGAGCCCCTTGTGGCTTTAGTAGGAATGCCTGAAGAGGAGCCAGCCTGAAACCCATGCCCTCTTCCATTACACTTCAGGAACCCAGTCCCCACAGGGTGCCTCCTAAACCTTCTTTGTCTCCAGCTCACTCTTTAGATTCCAGATCCCTGTCACTGGGCAACTAACTCGCTCGTCACCCAGCTAAGAAAGCTGGGGACAGTGGAGGCTGGGAGCAGCTGTGAGAAACATGATTCTCAAGGAGCAACACTCAAAGCTTTCACTTTGGCAAAAAAAGAAAAGGCAGATCAATTGTAATGCCAATTTTTTTTTTTTTTTTTTTGAGATGGAGTCTCGCTCTATTGCCCAGGTTGGAGTGCCGTGGCCGGATCTCAGCTCACTGCAAGCTCCGCCTCCCGGGTTCACGCCATTCTCCTGCCTCAGCCTCCCGAGTAGCTGGGACTACAGGCGCCAGCCACCTCGCCCGGCTAGTTTTTTTTTTGTATTTTTTAGTAGAGACGGGGTTTCACCGTGTTAGCCAGGATGGTCTCGATCTCCTGACCTCGTGATCCATCCGTCTCGGCCTCCCAAAGTGCTGGGATTACAGACTTGAGCCACTGCGCCCGGCCTGTAATGCCTATTTTTTTGTGAATTTGCCAAATAAAGCTTTTTATTGGGTGTGTTAGATGCTCAGTAAAAGGCAAATATAATTGCCAGATGGGAATGAGTGTAAACCTAAATAAGTCTATATGAAATTTAATATGTTCTTTTATTTTTTGGAAATAATGATCTATTTGAATCTGATAATTGCCTGCTCTGTTGCTTAGTTTATAAAATGTAGAAAACTTTGAGTATCTGCTATGTTTGAGATAGTCATTTTGTTATGAGTCATTTGTTTGAGATAGTCAATTCCCCAACAGTCATTTTGTTAAAAAAAAAAACAAAAAAAAACAAAAAAAACAGCTAAACACCTTGCTTTGATCCTTAATTTTTGTTTGTAAATAAGCATTTTTATTAGGGTTTATAATACATTTAAACTCTGAGGTTTGCTTGGAAATGAAATGTTCACAGTACTGTTGTTTCACATTTAATGATAATAAACAGTAGTTTTCTCTACTGATCCTAGAATTAAATTTTTTAATCCTATTTTTTCCCTAGTTTTCTTAACTCTATGCTGGTTCATTAATTTTAGTCAAAAACATATTTCTAAACAAAATTACAAATTATGAAGTCTGTACAGTTAGTCAGAATGATTCCACAGGTCTCAAATTTAGATGTCCACAGGGACCAGGCAAGTAAAATACATGTCAGCTCTTGGGTTTGCAACACCCTGTGAAGGAGCTCATCACTGACTAGACAGTCCCTTAATAAAGATGAAAATTGAGCTGATGACGAATGTGTCTGGGGGCTGACGGGCACTAGAGAGAAAGGCTTTAGGGTTTAAATTTCTAGAAAACTACCAGAATAACCTTTAAATTGGAAGACAAAAGTGGGATCAGAATATTCAGATCATAGACATTCAGTTTGTTTTTTGTCAATTAATGCATGTTTTTTATTTAAATGCTTTCCACATAGTGCACAGATTTCTACATATAAAGACAAATCTTCCTCAGTTCCACCTCTGATATCATCAAATGGAGTCAGTGTTGCTTCACAACCACCTGTTCCAACACCTCAGAAGACCCAGAGAAATGAATGCAGGGCTCAGTTACCAGATTGTTCAGAGTCCGTTAGGCAGATGCTCCAAGATGAAATGTTTAAATTAGTTCAGGTAAGCACATCTCTATAGAAGTAAATCTACACATAGTGTACATGTAGGGTTTTAAAATATTAACAGATTTCCAGAAATTGACAAGTTAAAATTATATCACAAGCATTTCTCTGCTTTGGGTACTTTTCATTCAAATGTTTGTAACTGATTGGGCTCAGTGGCTCACATTTGTAATCCCAGCACTTTGGGAGGTCAAGGTAGGAGGATTGGTTGAGGCCAGGAGTTTGAAACCAGCTTGGGCAACATAGTGAGACCGCCAACTCTACTAGGAAAAAAAAAGTTCATAACTCTAGGGCCTAGAGGTCTAGGCTAAGCTACCTACTTCTCACAATGACTTCTTTTTACTGAGCTCTTTGGGATGCAGCTGCTTACAAAAGTGAGGTGGGGAGTAATCAAACCAGATCAGTGGGCTCCTACTCAGAAGTATCCAAGGCTTATTTTCCAGCTGACACTATCACATATTTCTTATCCATATTTCTTGTACTTGAGTTGAAACTGTCAGCTGCATTTCAAATTACTGTTCACTTTGACTTTCATCATACCTGGCTATCCTTTTTTTCTGTTTACCAACAATGGTTAATTATTTACCTTTTTAGAAACATTAGTTTCCCACAGAGCTAAACCTCTGCTCATTTTTCCTGCATTCACTTCCATATCCTTTTATGTGATGTAATATATACCATCATATTGATGATTATCGGCACTGAGGCAGGAGAATGGCGTGAACCCGGGAGGCGGAGCTTGCAGTGAGCTGAGATCCGGCCACGGCACTCCAACCTGGGCAACAGAGCGAGACTCC
>NW_012107408.1:41053-62863 GCF_000951045.1 Mandrillus leucophaeus
ATGGTAGCACATGCCTATAGTCTCAGCTACTCGGCAGGCTGAGGTGGGAGGATGCTTTGAGCCCAGGAATTTGAGGTTACAGTGGGCTGTGATCAGTCCACTGCACTCCAGCCTGGGTACCATGGTGAGACCTTGTCTTTTAGATAGAACAGATAGAATGAATAGATAGATAGATACATAGATAGATAGATAGATAGATAGATAGATAGATAGATAGTAAGCAAGAGAAAGGAAATATACTAAAATGTCAATGCTTATTATTTTTGAGGGTAGGATTATGAATAATATTTATTTTATTTTTAAAATTTCTGGTTTTTCCTGTATTTGCTTTAAAATAATTAAAAGAAAACTGCATTTTTAAAAACCTGCACTGTTTCCCTATTGGTTTGTTCTATCAAATGCAAATTTTTCTGTTGGCCTTCAAAAACTTCACTTTGAAGTCTTTACCTTCACTCCTTTCCTGCCTTACTTTCACAAGTCTAGTGGTTCTCAAAGTATGATGCCTGGACGAGTAGTATCAGCATCACTTAGACCTTGGAAATACAAATTCTCAGGCCCCGATCCTAGACCCGTTGAATCAGAAACTTGGGATAGGGATCAGCAGAGTGGTTCAAGTCCTCCAGGTAATTCTGGTGCATGCCAAAGTTTGAGAACTTCCGCACTAGCCTATCTTTTCATTATCCCTGCTGTAAATCTCCTGTTCCTGCTAAGCCAATGTCTGTGCTAGTGCTTCCCAAGATTTTCTGGACATTGAAATAACCTGGTCGTCTTAATGAATACAGATGCTGGTTCCCATCCCCAGACATTGCGATGTTATTGATAGGGGGTGACCTGGTCATCGGGACTTATAGATATTTCTCAGGTGATTGTAATGTGCAGCATAGTTTGGGGGACAACTGGTGTCTGACTTTTCTTTCACCTAATCAGCCTTTCCAAGGGAATTCCTTGCTCTTCACCTGTGTACTGCTTTCTGCTCATTCCTGAAAACTGTTCAAAATATACTTATTCTGGGAATCTGTCTTTTTTTTTTTTTTTTTTTTTTTAGAGACAGAATCTCACTCTGTCACCAGGCTGGAGTGCAGTGGCACGATCTCGGCTCACTGCAACCTTACCTCCCTAGTTCAAGCGATTCTCCTGCCTCAGCTTCCCGAGTAGCTGGGACTATAGATGCGTGCCACCACACCCAGCTAATTTTTGTATTTTTAGTAGAGATGGGGTTTCATCATGTTGGCCAGGATGGTCTCAATCTCTTGACCTTGTGATCCACCCTCTGCAGCCTCCCAAAGTGCTGAGATTACAGGCGTGAGCCACTGCGCCTGGCCTATTCTGGGAATCTGTCTTTATCCCACTCCTTTGATCCCTGGGATGTTTATGGAAACCGAATACTGTAAACTGTTTACAAATAGTTCCAAGTTTCATTCGCAAGTGAGTATTCATATGCCTGGTTGACAGGAAGTTATCATTTTTTTCCTCTCCCTTTAAAAAAAAAAAAAAATTCCCTGACTATGCCTCCTGCTCAGCATTCATGATTCTCATAGATACTAAGACAAAGGTGTGACTATTATAGAGTACTCATATGATTATGTTGATTCCTTAGTTTTTTGTTATATTTTAAGATATTGCTTCAATTTTTGTTTTATTCAAGCTGCAACAGATCAACTTCATGAGCCTAATGCAAATAGTAGGGTCATCCTTTGCTAATCTCCCAGATATACAACAACTTGTACAGCAGTCTCAGTCTGTGCATTTAGGGGGAAGCCAAGAATCAAATCTAAGAGGATGTGGTGATGTTGAAGACAGCAACAAAAATCTTAAGGAGAGATTTTTTGTTAAGCCACAGTCAATGGGAGAGAACACCAGAGAGCCTCGCAAGAACAGCCCACACTGCCATGAAAGAACTATCCCATCTGGTCAAAATAGTACTGGAAATGTACAGGTAATGTATGTAAAAATACCTTTAATGGCTGGACGTGGTGGCTCATGTCCCAGCACTATGGCAGGCCGCACCTGAGGTTGGGAGTTCGAGAGCAGCCTGGCCAACATGGTGAAACCCTAGCTCTACTAAAAATACAAAAGTTAGCCGGGTGTGGTGGTGCATGCCTGTAATCCCAGTTATTCAGGAGGCTGAGGCAGGAGAATTGCTTGAACTCATGAGGTGGAGGTTGCAGTGAGCCGAAGTCATGTCACTACACTCCAGCCTGGGTGACAGAGTGAGACTCTGTCTCAGAAAATAATAATAATAATAATAATAATGTCCTGAGTAGTTCAATAGTCATCGTGTTTTTTGTTTTTGTTGAGTAAATACTTTTTTTTTTTTTAAGCAGTTACTACATTCTACCCGCTGCAAAACATACTGAATGCCATTTACGAAGTAAGGAATTTCTAATATATTCTAAACTTACATAATATCTTTTTTCTCTTCCAGAATGTTCTACATGGGAGCATTCCTTTATGTCAATTAAATGGCCAGCCCCAGAAAAGAGGACCAATTCCATCATCTCAAAACTTACCATCCACTTCGTTTTATCCAGCTCCTGCTGGAAATACTCACCTCTGCCTTTTGTCCACACCTTCTGTTGTTCAGAAGGCACCTAGACTGATCCCACATGCAAAAACATTTAGTCTTGGTGATGGCTTTCCTTTGCTTCAGTTTAAGCCTAAACAAGAATTCAAGCCCCTTTTCTTACATGCAGGAAGTATTCCACAAGTTCCCTTCAGGCCTCTGCCACAACCAAGAGAGGCTTGGGGATTATCTGACTCCTTCCAACCTGCTCTGCCACAGAGAGTAGCACAAACTCCTCCAGCATCCCATTTGAATGTAAGCCAGTATAATACTGAAGCCAAAAAAAAAGAAGTTAAGCAGAAGACATGGGCAGAAACTGTAATTACAGAAATTCCTAAGCATGTAAACTTGGATCAATATGTTGGACAAGAAAATCTGACACCTCCACAGGACTCTTCAGTGTTTATAAAACCAGAGAAACTATTTGATGTTAAGCCAGGGCCCCTTGAGATATCTCCTCACCATTCCTTTGGACTTCCGTTACTATACTTGCCATTTAAACCTCCTAATATGTTTCCATCAACCTCAAGAGCATCTATTACAGTTCCCTCAACACCTATCCAACCTATAGCAGAAGAAAGAAAATACCCAAGATTGTCATTACTTCATCCACATTTGTCCCCAGAAAATATGGTAATGAATTTTTGTATAGTAATGCAAAAGCAGTGTCCTGCATTTTTTTCATACCATAAGTACCGTATGGTCAGTGAAAAGCTCTTTTACATAAAAAAAATGCTTGTTATAGAAAATAGCATGTAAAAATTAGGTTTAAAATAATGATTGTAGCTGGGCATGGTGGCTCATGCCTATAATCCCAATACTTTGGGAGGCCAAGATGGGAGGATCTCTTGATCCCAGGAGTTTGAGACCAGCCTGGGTAGCGTAGGGAGAAGCTGTCTCTATTTTTAAAAAATTGTGTATTTTAAAGGTTTTAGGTCTTTCTATCAATACTGGAGTTTGCTAGACTCTTTCGTATATATTTCTGCTGCTCTAGAAAGAAAGAAGCAGTAAAATTACCAGGTACTTTGTGTAAGATTTAAACACGTGGAAAAAAAAAGGCAAAAAAATTACCAGATGCTTTTGTTTATGTGCGTATAGAGAGGAGAGCAAGTGAACACACATATTGTTTGAGGTTCCTAGCAGTTATTGTATGATCTTCAAATCTTTGACAGGTTAAATTTGTTAAATAGACCCAGATCTGTGATTAGTAGCACATATATTAAAATGGTAGTTTTATAGACCCACCAAGTCCTCTTTAAAAGTATAACTTTTGATTTATGAAATTAAAATGGTTTAGGCTCTAGTTTTGAGGAGAGCAGTACTATCTTAGGGAGATAATTGAGTAATACATTCTCAGGTGTACTTTTATGATTTGAAGATGGTACTGGGAAAACAAACGGTTATTCCTTAGAAAAAATACTTAACCATGCTTCCTTTTCTTCTGAAGATAACATGAACCGACGAAGAACCCCAAGTTTTTACCATTCAATTCCCAAGCCTTCAGGGATTTTCAGCATATTGCTGGTCTTTTCCATCTGTGGTCTTTGTGCCTCTGCATCTTCCCTGTTGCAAATAATTTTAAGTTAAATGCTGGACATTATGTAATTTCATTTATAAGACGAAAGGTTTTTTTTTTTGGTTTTTTGTTTGTTTTTTTTTAATATGAGATAGAGCCTCACCCTGTCACCAGGCTGGAGTGTAATGGCGTAATCTCAGCTCACTGCAACCTCTGCCTCCCGGATTCAAGTGATTCTCCTGCCTCAGCCTCCCAAGTAGCTGGGATTACAGGCATGCACCACCATGGCTGGCTAATTTTTTGTATCTTTAGTGGAGACAGGGTTCCACCATGTTGGCCAGGCTGTTCTCGAACTCCTGACCTTGTGATCCGCCCACCTCGACCTCCCAAAGTGCTGGGATTACAGGCGTGAGCCACCGCGCCTGACCAGAGGAAAGATTTTTAATATGGGAATGAAATTAGGAAGGTGAGAACTTCTAGCTTAATTTCTGAAATAGGATGACCCATTTGAAACTTTCAGCACTTTAAATCACTTTTTCTCTAAGATACGTATACTCATATTGCCAGTTTAAATCAATTTGTTATATTTAATTTGTTCTGTTGCACAGTTTAAAGAAATGCATTTTTCCTCAGTCTTTTGTTAAAATATTACATAATTGAGTTTGCAGTTTGTCAATCTTATGCTTTGTTTCTTTCTTGTAGTGCAAAAAAACACAACTTATCCCACTTGAAAACCTCATTGCGTTTAAACAAAGCCAACAGAAACTAACACATAATTTATTTGAACAAGGTGATGCTGGACACCTTCAACTTCTAAAGGTCAAAATAGAACCACCTGAAGTAAGACAAGGAAAGGACAGTAAAAAAAGGCAAGATTTAAGTGAAATTTTATTTAATAATATCATATATCAGCAAATTCATTATTATTTAAAATCACACGGTAATCTGGTTCAGTCTCCTAGGCTATACACAATTGCACATTCAGTTTTCAAGTGTCATGTATCTGAACATATTTTATGTGAGAAAAATTCCTATTTTGTGAGACAAATACTATAATATTTTCCCATCGTATTAAGGAATTCTTTCCTACCATTCGTAGACTGGAGGATTCTTTTACAGTGTCTATAGTAGAAGGAACAGTCATCATTTGCTTCTCAAATACTTGGTACAATATCCCATATGCAGTAGTCCTCCCTTATTCCCAGGAATACATGCCAAGACCTTCAGTGGATACCTGAAACTGCAGATAGTACTGAACCCTATTATATATTTTGTTTTTTTGTGTACATACATACCAATGATAAAGTTTAAGTTATAGATTAGGCACAGTAAGCAATGCACAATAACTAGTAATAAAATATAACAATTATAACTATATTGTAAGGCAAGTTATGTGAATGTGATCTCTTTCCCTCTGTCTCTCAAAATATCTTATTGCACTGAACTCATCTATTTTCAAACCATGGTTGAACTCTGATAAATTGAAACCTTGGAAAGTGAAACCATGGATAAGGGGGGACTACTGTATCCTCCAATACTTTGAACCAATCATCTTACCATATTCTTCAGACTCTTACAGTGAGCAGGAGGGTAGGTGATGTAAATTGTTTCAGGGCACTAAGAAATGTGTATGTGAAAAGCAAGGCTGTAACTTCTAGTGAAGAGCATTTACTGTAGTGTTTTACCATGTGTATTGATTGGCAGATTATTACTAAGTCTGGAAAATACTTTAAAATTTTCACATTTATCAGACTGTAAAATCTGTTACTAGTGCTGTCTTTCCAGAAATGGTCTTCTTGTTTCCATCTATTCCCTCTTCCAATTTAGTCTTCCCCTTAGCGTTTTGAGACCTCTTTCCTCCTTGCTGTGATTTTGCTGAGGTGACTAAGTGTGCTTAATGTCTTCAAATAGACTAATGGAGGTATCTGATAGGGTTTCTGGCACCGACTGCAAATTCACAGAAAAGAGAGTTTAATAATTATCTAAGATGTGTAGCCCTGTCCTTAGATTCCAGTGACTAACATAGAATAGTCAGTTCAGTATTAGAGGTTCTAGAAATAAATTTCATATTTGGTGTTTGGCTTATATTTGCTTGTATTTGCAGAATGTCTTGTTAATTTAATTAAATGCTATTGAAAAGAATTTATGAACATAATTTTGTTAACTGTATCCCTATCTAGCATGATAAATGAAAAGCAAATGTTGCTATAATTGTAAAAGTATGTTTTACGCTATTATGTTTAACAGGCAAAGGAGAAGAGCTGAGAAAGAGCTGCAAGAAAAAAAATCTGAGAAATTGAGAAAACCAAATGTGACTTTTCGACCAGAGAATTCCATAATTAATAACGATAATTCAGAAATCATTAAGAAACCCAAGGTATAGAAAAACTGCTATTGATTCTTCCCTGGTGTGCTTGTACACTGAGTTTGGTATGTCTTTGTGGTTTATCTAGTCTGATTGCTGGGAGCTTCTGATTGTGATTAGGAGGATCTTTATATCATTCAGTATATCAGTCCCTGCTGCCTCCCTCCACAGAGCAGTAGACATAGAGTTCTGAATGTGAAAAGCAACTTGATGGTACATCAAAAACTACAGTTTAGAGCATCTGCCTGTGTGGCTTTTTTTATATTTGAAATCACCCTTTGCTTATTTCTATGATATCTTAACATATATGTTATGTTATTTGGGCTTCTCCTAATACAGTTTCACCCTTCTCTGAGATTCCTCTAGGACTTCCCAAACAGGTTTGTTGTGTAAACTCTATTTTAAGTCAAATCTTTTTTAAAAATTTAATTTATTATTATTTTTTAGAGATAGGGTCTTGCTCTGTTGCCCAGGCTGTAGTGCAGTGGCACAAATATAGCTCACTGCAGCCCCTACCTCCTGGGCTTGGGCAGTCCTTCTGCTTCAGCCTCCCAAGTAGCTGGGACTATAGATGTGTGCCACCATGCCCAGCTAATTAAAAAATATTTTTTTGAAAGGTGGGACCTTGCTGTGTTGCCCAGGCTGGTCTCCGACTCCTGACCTCAAGTGATCCTTCTACCTCAGCCTCCTAAAACACTCGGATTATAGGTGTTAGCCATCATGCCCAGTGTTAAGTCAGGTCTTTTTAAATATACCTCTGTATTTGGTGATTGTCTAACTATTTTTGCAACAACAGATTAAATAAAGAGAAATGTATTAATAGTTTTGTTTACATTGATTTTTAAAAGGCATGCTTTTTCAGTCAGTCCTCAAGAGCATGTCTAGAGGCACTTAGTACA
Source organism: Mandrillus leucophaeus (assembly GCF_000951045.1). Lineage (NCBI taxonomy): Eukaryota > Metazoa > Chordata > Mammalia > Primates > Cercopithecidae > Mandrillus > Mandrillus leucophaeus. The sequence continues at coordinate 48,397 of NW_012107408.1, forward strand.
ACTGTTTGTTGAGTCCATGAAAGATTTTTGACAGGATGGTGTACTATTTGAGTATTATCAAAGCTACTCTGTAGGAGAGAGTTGCACATGGTAACCTAGGAACCTTACATTAAATTGGTAATGCTTTTTTATTGTTTGGCTTATAAATTTTCTTAACTCATTTGTAGAGTTACTTCGATAGAGTAAATAATTTGATGGAATAATTATGCCTAGAATGATGGAAATTGAACCTATACATAAGAATTCAATCTTCATAGCTATTGAGCATTTTTTTTACAAAATAATACATGTCTTTGAGTTAATCATAGATTAATCCTGTGGGAATTCATTTAGGAACAAGAAGAACATTGTGGTTCCCATTCTTTGGATGACTTCGACATTCCTTTTGGTATGTATGTGTATGATTAATGTAATGTCTAAGTTTAGAGTTAAAATTAGCTTTTTAGAAATATGTACAATATGAAAATGAGGCTACCTACATTTCTGCCCAGCTGACTACAAATTCAAGGGTTCCTATACTCTACCCCCCTCAACTCAGGTTTGGTAATTGACTAGAAAACCCACAGAAATTGGGAAAGCCCTTTACTTATGATTACAATTTTATTATAAAGGATACAACTCAGGAACAGCCAAATAGAAGAGATGCACAGGGCAAGGCAGTGGTGGGGTTGGGCAGCACAGGGCTTCCATGCCCTCTCTGGGATGGCCAGTCTCCTAGCACATCCATGTATTCACCAACCTGGAATCGCTCTTAACCTGTTTGCTTCAGGATTTTTATTGACTTTTCAGTACTTAGGTATAATTGATTAAATCACTGGCCATTGTGATTGAGCTCAATCTCCAGCCCCTTCTCTTTCCCAGATGTGGCAGTAGGATGGCTGAATTGGGGGCTGATCATTCTAACCCTCTCATCATGTGGTTGGTTCCTCTGGTGATTGGCCCTATGCTAAAGCCATCTAGGGGCTTGTGAAGAGACACCTCTAGCATATACTTAGGTGTGATCAAAAGGGGCTCGTTAGAAATAACAGGCACTCCTATCAGGAAATCCCAAGATTCTGAGGACCTGTGTGCAAGAAACTGGGTCTTTGTAGACCAAATATATATTTTTCATTATACCACAATGCTCCATAATTGATACTGTCTTATTCTACCTAGTCTTCCTGGGTGATCTCCCAGAGAAATCCACATGTAAACACAAACTCTCACAGTAGACTTTGGATTTTGGTTCTCTTTCCTCTTGAGTTTTTCTACTTACGTAGAAATTACCTCAGATACACTATGTGAATTCTGAATTCATTATTTCTACTCTGCCCTGACTGTTTTTTCCTCCTACATTCTCTTTCTCCATTTGTGTTGATATCAGCCTAAGCCAGAAACATGTGATTATGAATTCTGTCTTCCCTTTTATCCAGTCAATAACCGATTCTTACCTATTTTGCTTCCTTTGTAATTCTTAAATTTATCCTGTTTTCCCATCCCTCACCATTACTAGGTATATCCACTCAAACCTATTTTCCACACACTGGCTAGATTGTTTTCCTAGAATATGAATCTGACCATATCATTTCTCTGCTTAACAGCTTCTACTGGATCTTCATTCCCAGAAGAATATCTAGGTTTCTAAGCTGGACATGCAGAGTCCTCAACAGTTTTGATTTTGGTTCTACCATGTCTTTGAAATTCAACTTACATAGCACTTCATTCAGAAAGCCCATTTTAGGCTGGGCACGGTGGCCCAGGCCTGTAATCCAGCACTTGTGGGAGGCCGAGGCGGGTGGATCACTTGAGGTCAGGAGTTTGAGACCAGCCTGGCCAAAATGGCTTAAACCCCGTCTCTACTAAAAATACAAAAATTAGGCATGGTGGTGGGCACCTGTAATCCCAGCTACTTGGGAGGCTGAGGCAGGAGAATCACTTGAACCCGGGAGGCAGAGGTTGCTGTGAGCTGAGATCACGCCACTGCACTCCAGCCTGGGCAACAGAGCCAGACTCCGTCTCAAAAAAAAATTTTAATAACATCCTGACACCCCATATTTTACTTCCATTGAGTTAGGTACTGTGCTGCTGGGCTCCTGGTAATATGTTAGCTTCTCAATGATTACTTCCAATGTTTTATTATATTTAAGAAATGCTACAAGATGATAATACTTCAGCTGGATTGCATTTCATGGCCTCTGTGAAAAAGAAAGCTATAGGAAGTCAAGATGCAAGTACAAATACAGTCCCAGGTAAATGCTGTTTTTCTTTTAAAAAATTCGTATATTTTGATATAATTGAGTTATCTAGACTTTTCCTTTAAGGCAGTGATTTAAAGGGAATTTTAAATTATGTGATATGATTTACTCCCCCTAGGTTTTTCTCTCCAATCTTGGTATATACTTTAGAAATCAAATTTATAACTTAGTAAAACATAATAGAGACTTTTCTTCAAAATTACCATAGATTACATCCTAAGTCAGTAAAAATAATGCTTTGAATTTGGATTCTCTATGTTATTAATTACCTTCACTGGAATTGCATGTCCAAGGTTGGGAGGCCTGGGACTGTGGCTAGTGAAGGTGAGCTAGGAAGGACTGGATTGGGTTCGGTGAGGGAGGGGTGTGTAACTGTGTCCAGGAGTAGAGGAAATAAGTGTTGGAGGACCTATTATTTGGAATGTTTCCTGACAAATTTCCACTTTAATATTGTTTATCATTATGAATAGCATATTGAATAGTGCTCTACCCATTGTATCATAGTAATTCTTTTTTATGACTTTTAGTAAACAGTTTCTTTTACCCATGTACAGAACCTTGTACGTGCTTTTTAGCCTCTCTAACTTTATGTCTTAAAAATGTAATCATTTTAGAATATTTAGGTAATTTAGCAATCTATGAAGAAGATGAAAATTAACCATAATCTCACCACTTAGCAATAATGGTTTGATATTGTTTTTTCTTTCAGTCTTTTGTGCATTTTACATAGTTAGATACAGTATATAGCATAGGTGTCCTCCCTTAGTATCTAAACTCTCATTGTCCAGATATTATGGCTGTCTTCTCTAGCTTTTCCATGAGAGTTTAGTTTAATCCTCCTGGGTCCCAATGTTGTTTTTTTCCAAGTACCTTGGGATGCTCTTAAATTAGAGTGTATCTTTAATATATTATTTATTTTGTTATTTGCATCATAGTATGTTTGCTGCAGTGTTGAAGGCAATTCATCTCTAATGCATTCAGTATTATTGCATATTGAATGCTAACTAATGAATTAAATGAATATTAATAAAAAAGTGATGTTTAAAATGCTTTATATGTAGTAATCCTTGATGAGTTGTTATTTAAGTATTTAAGAGTTGTTTAATGATGTTTGGGAAAATTAGATGGACTAGGACAGCTTTTTATTTCCATTTGAAATACTGTCATAAAGTCTCCTGGAATTGGAAAATTCACTATCTAGCACATTTGCAGGAGTGGATTAGATTTGCGTTACAAGGGATACCTGTATTTTGTATCCTGTTCATTTCACTTTGATTTATATGTATGGCAAACATGTCCCTGTGTCATCAGAGAAGTACTTCATAAGCATATTCCTTCTTCCAGCTATACATTAGTTTCCAGTTTTTTTTCTCCTACAAATTAGGCTTCAATGAATATCTTCCTGCATAAGAGACTTTTTTGGTTATTACTATGACTTAGCTAACCTTTTTAACTTTGCCAATCTGATAGGTCAAAAAAAGTCATTATAGGCCGAGCACAGTGGCCCACGCCTGTAATCCCAGCACTTTGGGAGGCTGAGGCAGGCGGATCACGAGGTCAGGAGATCGACCATCCTGGCTAACACGGTGACACCCCATCTCTACTAAAAATACAAAAACAAAACTAGCTGGGCGTGGTGGCATGCACCTGTGGTCCCAGCTACTCGAGAGGCTGAGGTGGGAGAATGGCATGAACCCGGGAGGTGGAGCTTGCAGTGAGCCGAGATCGCGCCACTGCCTGGGTGACAGAGTGAGACTCTGTCTCAAAAAAAAAAAAAAAGAAAAACAAAAGTCATTATTTAAATTTGTATTTCTTTCTGAATGAAGTTGAGCATGTGTAAATGTTTTTGATATAAATGATGAGTCTGCATTTGAGAAACTTTTTTTTTCTTTTTTTTTTTTGAGACAGAGTCTTGCTCTGTTGCCCAGGCTGGAGGCTGGAGTACAGTAGTGCAATCTTGTCTCAAGATTGCCTCCGCCTCCCAGGTTCAAGCAGTTCTCCTACCTCAGTCTCCCAAATAGCCAAGGTCTCCTGACAGGTGACTTCCACTGTGCCTGGTTAATTTTTGTATTTTTAGTACAGACAGGGTTTCACCATGTTGGCCAAGCTGGTCTCAAACTCCTGACCTCAAGTGATTTGCCCTCCTTGGCCTCCCAAAGTGCTAGGATTACAGGTTTGAACCACCACAAAGCATTCTTAAATGTTCATTATCTGAGCATATCTTTGAGAAAGCCCTGGAGGTACATTGCTTTTGTTAAGTAGTTTATCGAAGTTGGCAGCTATTTCCTGAGTCTGCTGTTCATCTAGGTGGAGGCCCATGATATAAATAATAATAAACTTTGAAATTACATTAATTATTTAAAATTACATTGTTAAGCTGTCACTCTATGTTTCTACCTATCACCTTCTATGCATTAGATCTAATTATCTGTATTCATATATTTTAATTTTTTCTTGTGTTTGTGAAATTTTTTTGTTTTCTCTCTTTGTCTTAAATTTTTTAATGCACTACAAGAGAAGTAAGCTACTTCTCAAGAAGTTGTTTCTGAATGTGGTACCAAGCAGCAAATCATTTCTTGCACATCATGTGTGATTTCTTTTTTTTTCTAAGAGCAGTATGACTTATTAAAGATATATCTGACTGGGCGCAGTGGCTCAAGCCTGTAATCCCAGCACTTTGGGAGGCCGAGATGGGCAGATCACGAGGTCAGGAGATCGAGACTATCCTGGCTAACACGGTGAAACCCCGTCTCTACTAAAAAAATACGAAAAATCTAGCCGGGCATGGTGGCAGGCACCTGTAGTCCCAACTACTCGGGAGGCTGAGGCAGGAGAATGGCGTAAACCCGGGAGGTGGAGCTTTTAGAGAGCTGAGATCCGGGCACTGCACTCCAGCCTGGGTGACAGAGCGAAACTCCATCTCAAAAAAAAAAAAAAAAAAAAAAAAAGATATATCTGCATGATGCCAAAGCTAGTCACTGTCCCCCATAAAAAAGCAGTTAAACCAATCAATCAAGAGAGAATGATTTCAGTATTTTTATTTTTCTTTTTTTTGTAGTTTTAAGTGGTTTAAATTCAAGCTTTGGTAATAAGTACTCAGTACGAGTTACATTTGAAAATAGTGCTTTATTGAAAAAACAATGCTAGAAAATAAGGCTAGAGGCCTAGAACAAAAGGCACAGAGTTAAACTGTCTGATGATCTCCTGTGACAGGCCTGTTTATTTTACTGTTAAATAAGAAGCAGTTAACATTTGTGAAATTTAGATGTTAAAACACTTTAAGTGGTAAAATTTAATTATAAGCTCTGTGAATATACTATATACCACTGAATGATACCCTTTTAAAGAATGTGAATTAGCTGGGCACGGTGGCTCACACCTGTAATTCCAGCACTTTGGGAGGCTGAGGCGGGCGGATCACGAGGTCAGGAGATCGAGACCATCCTGGCTAACACAGTGAAATCCTATCTCTACTAAAAATACAAAAAAATTAGCCAGGCATGGTGGCAGGTGCCTGTAGTCCCAGCTACTTGGGAGGCGGAGGCAGGAGAATGACCCCGGGAGGCGGAGGTTGCAGTGAGCCGAGATCACGTCACTGCACTCCAGCCTGGGCGACATAGCGAGACTGTCTCAAAAAAAAAAAGAGAATGTGAATTATGTTTCAATAAAGCTGTCAATAAAAATAAGCAAATAACAAGAAACTATTCAAGGTAAAAAAAAATTAGTTATAGGTTAATCTCCTAAAATCTGGGTTTTTTGAAACTTCCCTAAAGTAACCAAACATGACTTAATATATCTGATATAGAAATAGGAAATTTTAGCATTTTCTTGATGTAATTTAGTTACTTTACTGTTCTTGTGAATCATTCATATGAGAAAAACAATAGTCAGCTTGCATTCAATTATGAATTACTCTAAATTACCCTTAGAATAGAATTTGCTTTAATTATTTATATGCATGTCACTTCTACTTAGATTTCAAGAAGTATAATTTATGTTGTTTGTTGCTAACTTGTTCATACAAAGTTGATGATTTGGAGCAGTTTACAGCGTTTTTCTTAAAGTTCCTGATTATTTCTTTTTTAATTTGCAGAACATGAGCCTTTGAATGCTCCTCAGCTCTTGGTCCCAGATGTATATCTAAATCTGAAGCTTTCCACTGAAATGTCAGAGAAACCTTTGTCACCCTCAGCACCTCATACAGTAGCAAACTTGGTTTGTGTTTTATTCAGAAATTTTAATAATACCTTTGCGCTAAAATGTATTATGGTCATGTAGACATTATTCAATTGTGTAGATGAAATGAGGCTAAAAATCTCATCTAGGTAGTTTTGTAGTAAAGGTTCAAAAATTAATTTAAGCATTATGCCAAAAATATTGTAAACTAAGATCAATAATACATACTTCCTGCTCCTTTTCCTAAGTTGGGCACATTCAGGCCCTTCTTTCCTTGTTATTAATAAGAATTAAGAATTAAGCCTTTTTTTGGGGGGACAGAGTGACCATATAGAGTAAAAAGAATGTAACCCTCTTTGATTTTATGTGTTTTGGCTCAGGTTGGACATACTTATATAAATGTGATTGACATTGAAGCTGATGATCTACAGGAATTACCTGTGAGAGAAGAGCCTTCAAATGATAATGTTATCAAACAGCAAAGCGATCATCCAGCAGTTCCATCGTCTGCAGAGTTACATTATATGGCAGCTTCAGTTACTAATGCTGTTCCCCCGCATAATTTTAAGAGTCAAGGTAGTTTTTTCCTACTTTTAAAACAAAAATGATTTGAAAAGTTATTTAATATAGCATTGTTATCCCTACTCACATCTCTTAGCTCTCCTCCTAAAACCCACTGTATTTTTGGATGTTTATATTCACAGAAATGTTCTGTTAATCTTCTCATTACCTTATTTAGAAGTTTAGAATCAGTCTTTGAATGCTTTTCATATTCTTAATAGAATCAGCCAGTTCCTCTATGGATTTATTTTCCAAACCTGCAGAAGTAGCTCCAGCTTGTCTGGATGGAAAAAGCTTGAGAGCAGGCATTACAGAAGTGAAGGAGCCTAGTGTCACTTCACCTACACCATCAGACATACAGCAGAACGAAGGTAAACAGCCAAGAGGTATAGCATGACCCTCTTCTGAATTACTGTTATATTGGAAACAAGCACCAAAATTTGATAATTGCAAAAGAAACCAGAAAAAGGGTTGTCCCTTGCTGAGGAGCATGGGGACAAATAGGTAAATGAAATAGAGACATGATTCCAAAGCTGGGACCCATGGATATTTTGTAAAAAGTCACAGATCTGTTTATGCATATGTCTTTTCTCAATTAATAAGGCTAACAATAAATATTCTGTGTGAGTTCATGAGTGTTTTGATGTTAAAAAGCAATTTTTATATTGTAAAAGGTGGGAAATTATCAAATAGCACACCGAAAATAAACAGGCATGGTAGCCAACAGTACTTTTTTTCCCAACTTTTATTTCAAATTCAGGACACATGTACAGGTTTGTTACCTAGGTATATTGCATTGCATGATGCTAAGGTTTAGGGCATGATTGGACCCATCACCCAGGTAGTGAGCATAGTACCCAATAGGTAGTTTTTCATCCCTTACCTTCCTCCCTCCCTCTCTGTCTTATAGTCCTCAGTGTTTGTTGTTTCCATCTTTATGGCCAGGTGTACGCAATTCAATAGTACTTATAAATATTCAGTTTTATAGTCAGGTTGCATTATGGTAACTTTTTACAAGATTTAGAAGACTATATATATTTAAATTTTTAAATAAAATACATATATATGTATGTATTATTGTTGTGTTTTAGAGACAGAGTCTTGCTGAATTGTTCAGACTGGGGTATGGTGGTGCGATCATAGTTCACTGTAGCCTCGAACTCCTGGGCTCAAGGGATCCTCCTGCCTCAGCCTCCCAAGTAGCTAGAATTACAGGCACACACCACCATGCCTAGCTAATTTAAAAATTTTTTTTATAGAGACAGGGTCTCACTATGTTGTCCAGGTTGGTCTTAAACTCCTGGTCTGAAGTGATCCTCCCGCCTTAGCCTCCCAAAGTACTGGGATTACAGCCATGAGCCATCACACCAGCCTAGAAGAATATCCCTCCACAACCTGAAGCTACTACATCCTGTGACTGGTTAGGTTAATCCAATATGCAATCAGACTTCCTGCAACAGAGACCTGAGTCTCCCCTAGGTTCCACAGTGGTTGTGAGGTATGGACATAGTCAGCCCTGTGGTTGCAAGATGCTTGGGCACAGAGTCTAGCTCTGCCTGATTATTGTATAATGACAGTGGGCACTCAGGAGACATAAGGAGCAAGGAAGGGATGGGTTAGGATGTGTTAGGGCATGTGTATTACAGCTACATATACAAACAAGTACCAGCATTTCAGATTTTAAAGCCTTCATCTTCTGTCTCCTGTCATGGGGCTGCTAAGGTGTATGGGTGGTGAATGGAGGATGTATGAAGCTAGCAATGTTTCAGACGGGGGAAGTATGTGGGAAAGTGAACAGAGCCTGGCTTTTAGATTCAAATAGAACAGACCTGGATTTGAATCCCAGCTCTGTCACTTAATAGCTTAGATACGTTTTACAAATCAATTAACTTTCTTTGATCCTCACTTGTATGTCTGTAGGACACAACTCAGAGGGTTGTCATGAAGTACATCTAGCCAAGTGTTTGTGGCTGCTTAGGTACTCTGTTAATTTCCCTTCATTTTCATGCCAATCAACTTTTGAAGTTCTGGCAGACAGGAAGTAGACTTTTCTCTCTGTGACCCCTGAGTATCTTAGGCCAGCATTTCAAATGACTATAAGCTACATATTAATTTCATTTATCAATGAGACTGGGTTTATAATCAACCTTTTGGAGGTTCCTTACAGGGGGAGAAGGCCTGGTTGCAAAAATTTATCAGTGGACCCTGGTACTCTAATTACAGAGAAGAACTTTAAAAGGAAAAGTTTTATATTTTGAAATTAAATTCTGTCGTTTTACATAATATACTTTTTTATTTGTTTTTTTTTTTTTTTTGAGATAGAGTCTCACTGTGTCACCCAGGCTGGAGTGCAGTGGTACAATCTTGGCTCACTGCAACCTCTGCCTCCCAGGTTCAAGTGACTCTCATGCCTCAGCCTCCCGAATAGCTGGTACTACAGGCATGTGCCACTACACTCAACTAGTTTTTATATTTTTAGTAGAGGTAAGGTTTTGCCATGTTGGTCAGGCTGGTCTTGAACTCCTGACCTCATGATCCACCCACCTCAGCCTCCCAAAGTGCTGAGATTACAGGTGTGAGCCACCACGCCTGGCCCATAATATGCTTTAGAAACTCAGAATATAGTCACACATTTGAGTTGACTGGGATTTACATTACAGGAAAAGGTGAGGAGAAGGGAGGGACAAGGTCACTAGATGCATACAACAAAAAGCTAAACAAACAATAAATTTCTGTTTTAGTGAGACCTGCTCATTATTTTTTGAATGACAGTAGCATCTTATTTCGGAAGTCATCTCCTACTAGGAATATCATCAGTAATAGCAAGCAGAGTTTGCTGGGCCTAGAAAGAGCATTGCAGGGTCAGTGGAACTCAGTGTTTAACATTCTTGGATGGGTGATTTCTCTATGAGTCAGTGGAAGCGGAACAGGTTCTCCAGAGAAAGGGAAGCTAGTTTCATTATATATTGAGGACGTTCTGGGTTTTGAGCGTGTACTTCTCTTTTGCTGTATTTTCCACTTGTAAGTTTGTATGCATCACATTCTTTCCTGAGAGTCATTAAAGCTGATGCTTCAGGCTGCTAAGAAACAGGGATAGATAGATGTAAAGTACTGTGAGAGTCAAGCTAAAAAGGGTAGGGCCAGAACAGGTAGGGAAATACTATATAACTGCCATTACCAATGTTGCCATTTACTATTGTCTTATCATGGGAAGGTTCAACTTAGACTGGGACTGAAATATAATAAGCACTATTTATATTTTTTTAGTAGTTCACATTTTTTCAAAGTACTTTGCCACATAATTTGATCTTCACAAAACGCATAAGTTAGGTAGGGCAGGCATCATAATCTTCATTTGACTGACTCTTCATTCAATAAACATGAAGTTAAAGACCATATACCAGGGCTAAAGAAGAGAGAAACACCAGGCTCTCAGTCTGCGGGCATGCCTACAGGGGGAAGGAAAGACAGACATATAAAGGGATGATTATGATACTGCTTGGTAAGTTCTGCGGTGACGGGATGAATGAGATTCTTGGGTAAGACAGCATGGAATCCATCTCGGGGGATGATTGGGGCTATTTGGAGGAGAGACACCTAAATGGAATCTTAAAGGAAAGTAGGTTTTAGTGAGAGAATGGGCCTTCAGACAGACAGAATAGATTTTGCAGTTAGTTAATGGAACTTTTTTAGTTTGAGAAAATTTAAGTTGGGCTGGGTGTGGTGGCTCATGCCTGTAATGCCAGCACTTTGGGAGGCTAAGGTGGGTGGATTGCTTGAGCTCAGGAGTTTGAGACCGGCCTTGGCAACATAGCGAGACCCTGTCTCTACAAGAAATAGAAAAATTAGCCAGGTGTTGTGGCACACACCTGTAGTCCCAGTTACTCGAGAGGCTGAGGCAGGAGGATCGCTTGAGTCCAGGAGGCAGAGGTTCCAATAAACCAAGATCTCATCACTGTACTCCAGCCTGGGTGCTAGAGCGAGACCATGTCTCAAAGAAAAGAAAAGAAAATTAAAGTTCATTATGCCTGGAGTCAAACTGAGTAGTATTTTGTTTGTTTGTTTAAAGAAATAGCAAGAGATGAATTTCAGCTGGAGAGGTAGACCGTGGAAAGATTATGTGTGCCATTGTCTGTCATATGGAGGCATTTGGACTTTTAAGGTGAAGGCATTGGAGACACATTGAAGAGTTTTGGACAGAAAAGGAACGTGATTTCTGTTTTTAAAAGATCTCTCTGGACCTGGTGTGGAAGATGGACTAGATAGGATAGAGATAAATTACAGATAGCGGTATGATTTGGGGTCTATTTATTGTGAAAGCTTCAGCCAAGTAGTGGTATTAAGAATGTAGGCATTTAGCAGGTTGAATCATCAGTACTTGTCACTTTGGATCTAAGGGAAAGAAAGGAGCCTCGAGTGACTTTCTGGTCTCTGGTTTGGGAAACTGAATGGTGGTGCTGTTTGCTGAGCTGCGGAACAAGGAAGAGGGAGCAATTTGGAGGGGCAGAAGCAATGAATTCATTTTTATGTGCTTATGGGACAACCTAACTGGTATGTTCAGGATATGAGGAGCTGGAACTAAAAAAGACTGCCATATGGATTTGGGAGTCATCTTTCATCAATGATATAACTCAGAGAAAGTGGGAAGAGTGAGTAGAGAAGTGAGTTCAGGCTGGCAGCCCAGGAAGTACTGACGGGTAAAAGGAATGGATGGCAGCAGAAGAAGTATGAGCAATACAGGCAGGAGGAGACCCAGACATCAGAAGAAGAGTGCATTTTAAAAAGGTGGTGCAGACCAGGTGCAGGGGCTCACGCCTGTAATCCAGCACTTCCTGAGACTGAGGTGGGAGGATTGCTTGAGCCCAGGAGTTCGAGACCAGCCTGGGTGACAGAGCGAGGCTCTTAAAAAAAAAAAAAAAAGGAGGTGTTGCAAATTTGGGAGAAGAATCAACTGAATTTAAGAAGAAGAAGAGTCATTGGCTTTGATTTTGGTTTTAGGAGGTTTAACATTTGCCTGAGATCCCATATAAAGTCAGTAATAGCCAATATTGGGGCCAACTTTTAATGTGTGATGTTTTTGGTTTTCAAGTAGAATTTGAAAAAGTCATTAAAAATATTAAATTTGCTTTTTGATGAAGTATATGTTTGTAGCAAGGAATGAAAGTAATATTCAGACTTTCCTTGTGTGTGGAACTTTGTTGTAGTAATTTATGTATTCTTATCCCAGAAGTCAAGAAGCTGAAAAGGAATTTTTAGGTGTATTTAATTAAAACTGATTTGGAAAGTAGTGTTGTGTTGGTTTAAAATGAAGTCATCAAAAAATGAGATCATCAGTAATACCTCTTCTTTAATTATAATCAATTCTGCTTTTACTCTCATTAATATTTAGATCTGCCAAAACCAGAGTTCCGATTCAAAGGACAGAGCACGAAGTCAGACTCTGCGGAAGATTATCTGTTGTGGAAACGGCTGCAAGGTGTCTCTGCAGCTTGCCCTGCACCAAGCTTTGCAGCTCACCGACTAGAGCATCTTACTGCTAAGCTTCAGAAAATTGACAAGCAGTTGCTAGCAATACAGAACATTGCTGAAAACATAGAGCAGGATTTCCCCAAACCTGAAATGCTACATCTACATTGTGATAAGGTAGACTGCCTTTATTTTTAGTTTTTTGTTTGCAACTGAATTATTAGATTTGTAGTGTGATATACCTTTGGATACTTGATTTTTCAAAATGATGAGAAATTTATTTTCTTTAAGCTAGAGTTTGTCAACCTCAGCACTATCGACATTTGAGCCAGATAATTCTTTGTTGTGGGGGACTGCGCCATGTGTTGTAGGATATTTGGCAGCATCCCTGGTGTTTACCCACTGGTTTCCAGTGGCACTGCTCCCTAGTTGTAACAGTCAAAAATGTCTCCAGATAATGCCAAATGTTCCCTGGGAGCCAAAATCACCCTCAACTGAGAACCATTACCTTTAAGAAGTAAACCCATGTATAAGGCTATTATCATAAAATGAGTTGGAAAATATTACCCTCTCTTCTATATTTTGGAAAATTTTTTATAGGATTGGTACTATTTCTTCCTTAAATGTTTGGTAGAATTCAGTGAAGCCATCTTCACTGAAGATGCTTAAAGTTTTGTTTGTTGGGACATTTTAAAGTATAAATTTAGTTTCTTCTGTAGATATAGGGCTATTCAGCTGATCTGCTCTAAATAAAGCTTTTTCTAGAGTCCTCCCACACAAAAATGAAGTAAACCCATGCTTCCTATCAAGAAAAGAAATATGTGAATTACAAAACTAGAATGTGATTTTAAAGGAACCCCACTTATAATTATCATTTTCTTCTGAAAGATTTTTATACTTTTATAAATATTATTGTCCTTCTATTTGGAGTTTTTGTGAGTTTCTTTTAAATATTTTGTGTAAGAGAGTTAGTAGTCAGTTCCTTAGAAATTTTTCATATCTTTTTTTCTTTTTATTCTTGAGTCATAGTCTTTCTCTGTTATCCAGGCTGGAGTGCAGTGATGCGATCATGACTCACTGCAGCCTCGATCTCCCAAGTTCAAGCAATCCTCCCATCTCAGCCTCCTGAGTACCTGGGACTATAGGTGTATACCACCAGTCCCAGCTAAGTTTTTAATATTTTTTTGTGGAGACGAGTTCTCCCTATGTTGCTCAAACTAGCCTCGAATTCTTGGCCTCAAGCAGTCTTGCCTTGGCCTCCGAAAGTGCTGGGATTATAGATGTGAGCCACCATACCAGCCTAGTTTTCTACATCTTTAAAAGGTAGACATACAAAATAAATTAATGTTTATATATAATGACAGTTAAATAAAATAGGAAGTCTCAAAAATTATTTTGCACATTTCGTCCTTTTTTTTTTTTTTAAAGGAAGAACAATTTATATCAAAAGGATTAGAGAACAAATATTATGTTACAAATAATTGGTTAAATGAGACCATGGTTGGGTACTTGAGGCCAAGAGTTTGAGATCAGCCCAGGCAACATAGCGAGACCTCATCTTCATAAAAATAATAATAAGTCAGGCATGGTGGTGTGCACCTTTAGTCCTAGCTACTTGGGAGGCTGAGGTGGGAGGATCACTTGAGCCCAGGGGTTCAAGGCTGCAGTAAGCTATCATTGTGCCACTGCACTGTAGCCTTGGTGTCAGAGCAAGGCCCTGCCTCTAAAAAAAAAAAAAAAAAAAAAAAAAGTTAAATGTCTTAAAGTCTAATATTGGGAAATGCAAAATAGTCTGCAGGATAAGAATTCCGTTATTGACTTACCTTACAAATATTCCAGTTTGCTAGTGTGTTGACATTTAAAAAATGTATTTATTAGGTTTATAGTACACCTTTAATCCAAACATTTAACACATTTAAAAATTAAGATGAAGAGGGGTGGAGCAAGATGGCCAAATAGGAACAGCTCCAGTCTCCAACTCCCAGCGCGAGCGACACAGAAGACCGGTGATTTCTGCATTTTCAACTGAG
>NW_012107408.1:63457-74829 GCF_000951045.1 Mandrillus leucophaeus
GAAGGGGAACATCACACACTGGGGCCTATCATGGGGAAGGGGGAGGGGGGAGGGATTGCATTGGGAGTTATACCTGATGTAAATGACGAGTTGATAGGTGCTGACGAGTTGCTGGGTGCAGCACAGCACCATGGCACAAGTATACATATGTAACAAACCTGCACGTTATGCACATGTATCCTAGAACTTAAAGTATAATAATAATAATAAAAAAATTAAGATTAAGCATATGTGAAACTATACTGAAAGGATATGAGGCAGGACTACGACTAAGTAAAAATATTAATACTAAGTAATGATATTATGATGCTTATTTGGTTGTTTTCCTCTTTTTGGTGGGTAGATTTGGGGTCTCACCATGTTGCCCAAGCCAGTCTCTAACTCCAAATGATCCTCCCACCTCAGCCTCCCAAAGTACTGGGATTACAGATGTGAGCCATTGCACCTGGCCTGCTTTCTGTTTTTTTTTAAAACCCAGATTTAGATCTTCACATCCAAATAAATGTTCAGCATCAAAGCAGTTGTTAGAACTCTTTACTTCAAAGAATCTCTTTTGAAATTGCCTTCTGAGCTAGTTTAGTATTCATTATCTACAGCTAGATACTTGATTTATACCCAAATCTAGTTGTTTTTTTTTTTTTTTTGAGACGGAGTCTCACTCTGTCGCCTAGGCTGGAGTGCAGTGGCCGGATCTTGGCCCGTCTAGTTTTTTGTTTTTTTTTTAGTAGAGACGGGGTTTCACCGGGTTAGCCAGGATGGTCTCGATCTCCTGACCTCGTGATCCGCCCGTCTTGGCCTCCCAAAGTGCTGGGATTACAGGCTTGAGCCACCGCGCCCGGCCCAAATCTAGTCTTGATCCTGGTTTACTCACTCTCAGAAGAGTTCTTGAATCATTAATTTCTTCAACAAACATTTATTGAGCATCTACTGCATATTAGGCCCTGTGCTAAATTCCAGGAATAGACAGATAAATAAGGCATAGTACCTACTCTTAAGGAGTGTAAAATCTAATAAAAGAAGATAGATGTATATACCAATAAATACATACATACTGGGTCTAATGAGGCACATAGATATGCCTGGCATGCTGTGGCATCAAAGACGGCTTTGTAGAGGTGACTCGAGCTGGTAATGAATTGGTATTCATCAGCTAATTAAGGAAAGACTGACAAAATATTGTGAGCAAAGGAGAAAGGTACCAAATGGCATAGAGTGTTTGGGGAGCTGTATGAGCATTACTTAGAGGTAGAAGTTAGTGGGATTGGACTTTAAGACATTTGGCAGTAGAGGTAGGAGAGGGGAGACAAGGAGGAACAGAAAGCATTTACCATGTCAAGCCATTGGGATTTTATCCTATAAGCAGGTAGTGGGAAACCACTGAAGTATTTTAAACAGTGAAGGGAGATGATCAGATATGCAGACAGTAATGTGGAGAGTAGACTGGAAAGGATAAGTCTGGGAACAAGGAGATCACATGGGTTACAGTGGTTCCACATCTGACTGCCCATTGGAATCATCTAGGAAACTTGTTAAGAATGCAAATTCCTGGGCCCCATTTCCCTGAAATTCTGATTTTAAGTAGGTCTGGTTAGAGCCCAGGAATCTGTGTTATTAACAAGCTTCACAAATGATTCTTATGCTGCTAGCTCTCTATCAGGTCCACTGATAAGTGTTTGAGATCCACTAAATATCTATGGCAGGAAATAACAATGTGCCTGAATTTGAGCGGTAAGAATGGAGGGAAGGCATTAATAGGACTTAGAGATTGATAAGCTGTGGGAAGGTGAAGACGACAACAGAGATTCACAGTGGTGTCCAGATTCCAGCCTGGGTGAATGGTGGAGCCATTTTCCAAACTAAGGAAGTGGAAGAGGGGTGTGTGTGTGTGTGTGTGTTATGTGTGTGTTGGGGGAGGGAGGCACAATGATTTCTATCAGGGACATGACAAATTTGAGGTGCTATGAGATAAGTAGGCAGTTCCTCAGAAGCAGCTGAGGAGCTACAACTGGGCTGAAGTTACAGATTTTGGAGTAATCAGTTAGGAGGAAGTTCAGTAATCAGTTAGGAGGAAGTTCAAATCATGATAGCATAGGCAGTCCTCAGGGAGAGCACATAGAGGAGAAAAGAAGAGGGCAAAGAATCTTGTAGAAACACTGCCTTGTAAGGATGAGGATTCAACAAGACTTGAGAACAGTCTGAAGTCATAAGAGACTCAGGAGAAAGCCAGCCAAAGCAGGAGTTGCAGGAGGGAATTTCCACATATCTTAATGTTTAATGGACTCCTGTGCATGTCAAGATCACTTAGATGCTTTTTCAGAGTATACATTCTATCCCTGCTGAATCTGTTGGGGAGGTGGAGATGGCATGGCATTTTGAAAAGGCTCTCAAAAATTCTGATAGGGCTTCTCTCTCAAGTCTTTTAAGACTTGAAGGTAGGGACAATGTCTTTTGCTACACAGGGTGGGCATTTAATAAATATTTGTTTAATGGTTGTCTTTGCTATCTTAGTTTGATTCTGGCACTAATAAAATCACATTTACATACTAAAGATTCACCACTAGAACAGTTATTTATAATTGTGGCACAAGGTTGGGAGACAATTTCAAAGGAAGAGTTCCAAAAGCATTTTCTCAAAGCCCCTAAGTACAGTAGTCCCCTCTTATTTGCAGTTTTGTTTTCTGAGGTTTCTGTTACCCTTTGTACAGTATAAGAAGATGTTTTGAGAGACAGAAAGAAATCACATTCACATAACTTTGATTACAGTATATTGTTATAATCATTCAATCTTATTCTTAGCAATTATTAATCTCTTACTGTGCCTAATTGATGAATTAAGCTTTATCATAGGTATGTATGCATAGGAAAAAACATAGTATACAATCGGCGCTCTATATCCATGGGTTCTGCATCTGACAGTTCAACCAAGTGTGGATTGAAAATATTTAATAAAAACAAAAAGGATGGTTGCAGCTGTACTGAACATGTACAGAGTTTTTTCTTGTCATTCCTAAACAATATGTCATAACAACTATTAATATTTAACATTTACATTGTATTAGATATTGTAAGTAATCTAGAGATTATTTAAAGCATATGGGAGAATATGTATAGGTTATATGCAAATACTGCACCATTTTATATAAGGGACTTGAGTGTCTGTGGATTTTGACGTCAGGAGCCAATCCCTCATGGATACTAAGGGACAGCTATAAATAAGGTTCGGTACTACCCACCGTTTCAGGCATCCGCTGGGGGTCTTGGAACATATCTCCCAGGGAAAAAGAGGGTATTTAGTCTTCTAAAATGACCACTTTGAAGGAAATAATGTTAATTTTATATATATATACACACACACACACAGACACAATTTAATTAATTAATTTATTTATTTAATTTATTTTTGAGATGGAGTCTCACTGTGTCATCCAGGCTGGAGTGCAGTGGCGCCATCTTGGCTCACTGTAACCTCTGCCTCCCAGGTTGAAGCAATTCTCCTGCCTTAGCCTCCTGAGTAGCTGGGATTACAGGCACCTGCCACCATGTCCACCTAATTTTTGTATTTTTAGTAGAGACGAGATTTTGCCATGTTGGCTAGGCTGGTCTCAAACTCCTGACCTCAAGTGATCTGCCTGCTTCACCCTCCCAAAGTGCTGGGATTACAGGTGTGAGCCACTGGACCCAGCAGGTTTGGTATATTTTTTAAAAATACGCTCACATTGTTACAATGTACACATAAATACAAACATCTTCACTTGCCTAAGAAAACAGCTTGGAGTCCTGGAAGAGGCCCAGGGATACTCTAGTAAGTAGTCTTGAAGACCTGGATTGACCATGTCATGCCACTAAAAAAGTCATTGAATCTCTCTGGGCTTTGTTCTCTCCTTTTTAATATGAGTTTGTCTAGATGGTAATTAAGGTTCTTCTTCATTCTAAAATTTTATGATACAATTTTCCTGAGCCTCTTAAAAGTTTATAACTCAGTTAAGCTACAAATAAGTAAAAATTTCCTCTGCTTTATTGATCCCTACCATTTAGCTTATATTGGATTTAATCCCATTTCTTTTACTTTTACATTAATCCAAGTGTTTAAAACTTACATAAACTTGTTTGTTATTTTGAAATTATCAAAGTATTACCATTGTTTTGTCTTGTGTGTTTTTTCTACAGATTGGACCAGTGGATCACATTGAATTCTCTTCTGGCCCTGAATTCAGAAAAACATTAGCCTCAAAAACCATTAGCATTTCTGAAGAAGGTTTGTAGGGGCTGACAGGGACTGGCTGAAGTCTTGCTTTAGTTGACTGAAAGAATAAACATTGCTTTGTGGAGTGCCAGAAGTAGGAATAGTTTTCATATATGAGCTTAAGTCATCAGCTTCCCAATTTTTAGATAAGGATTTTTTTTTTTTTGTAATGTGATTAGCTTCCACCTCAAAGCCTTTTTTTTTGGAGAAGGCAGTAACCTCCTCTGGATTTCATACCATGGGGCAAGTGTGGCCTGGAGCTCAGTTTTTGTGGATTCCAAGCCATTGGCCTCATAGTGCTGAGGATTGCACAGAACTTTGTGCTGAGGTTGCTGTTTGTCTGTGATCATCAGCTGAGCTGGAATTTGAGGTTCTGGTAAAATGGCCAGGCAGTGGTGAGGTATTAAGTTTTTTCATTTTTTATTGAAAGAATGAATTTGTTTTTACTTTCTACTGTGTGTGTAGTTTATACCTGTGTTCTCTTCTCATTTAGTCTTCTCAGTCTTTTCAAAAACCAGTGTTTGTTAATTCTGTTTGTTTCTCAGTTTCCTTTTTCGTTAATCTTTATTATTCTATTTTGGGGGGATTAACTTGTTGGCTTTTTTCTAACTTTATTTTTTCTTGTTTTCTAATATGTGTAATTGAGGCTGAATATGTTCCTGCATGGACCTACTTATCATCATCTGGTGTTGTTCAGGTCTACATAGTTTGTAGTTCACATTATGATTTCTTTAGCTTGTAAAAGGAGTTTTTAGCTTCTAAATATTAAGGATTCTAATAAATAGGGCTATGTTTTTGTGGTCGATTTCCATTTTCATTGTATTTTGATTAGCTGATGTGTATGATGATATCAATTCTTAGAAATTTGTTAAAATTTCTCTTGTGACTGAGGATAGTCAGTTTTTATGTTCCACATTTATCTGAAGAGACCAAACATTTGCTGTTGGTTGTATGTATTGTATGTGTATATATCTCCCTTTGGTCAAGCTTCTAAATTGTATTGTCCAGATTTTTTATATTTTTTCTGATTCTTTAGTCAGCTTGATCCATTAATTTCTCAGAAGTTGCATTAAAAATTACCCATAATGATTATGGAATTATTTATCCTTGTAAATCTGTTACATTCATCTTAAGGCTATAAGGTGAAAATAGTTCAGGATTGTTATATTTCTTGTTGGATTTTGTCTCTTTTATCACTAAGTAATTATTCCCAATAATCCTTTTTGACTTATAGTCGATTTTGTTTAATATGAACATTACTACCCCTGTGTTCTGGTATAACTTTTTGATATTTTTTTTTAATTTTATGTAAAATTTCTATGCTATTTTAATAGAAGACAGAATCATACAATTAACTTTCATATACTCAACAACAAACTTTAATCATTATCAACTCATGGCCAATCCATTTTTTACCTAAACACCTACCCACACCCACCCACTCTTCCCACCTTTTTCTTGATTATTTTGAAGTGAAACCCAGACAGCACGTTATTTTATGTATAAATATTTTATATGTATCTCTAAAAGATCAGGTCCATTTTTAAAACATAAGCACAATAATATTGACACTCCTTTAAAAAATTCTTAATATACTTATATATCTAATCAGGGTTCAAATGTTGCCAATTGTCTTGTTTCAAAAAATAGCTTTTTAGGCCGGGTGTGGTTTCTCACACCTGTAATCCCAGCACTTTGGGAGGCCGAGGCAGGCGGATCACAAGATCAGGAATTTAAAACCAGCCTGGCCAATATGGTGAAACCCTGTCTCTACTAAAAATACAAAAATTAGCCTGGTGTGGTGGTGGGCGCCTATAGTCCCAGCTACTCAGGAGGCTGAGGCAGGAGAATTGCTTGAAGCCCAGGAGGCAGAGTGAGCCAAGATCATGCCACTGCACTCCAGCCTGGGCGACAGAGCGAGACTCTGTCTCAAAAAAAAAAAAAAAAAAAAAAGCTTTTTAATTATTACAGTTGGAACCCAGGTAAGATCTGTATGTGGCCATTGGTTGATGGCTTGTAAGTCTCTTTACTTCTGGGTTCCTTCTCTCCTTTTTCTTCCTTGAAGTTTTCTTTGTTGAAGAAACAAGATATTTGTTCTGAAGTGTTTTTCAGAGTCTGAATTTTGCTAATTGAGTCTCTGTGATGTCATTTAATGTGTTGTTTTCTCCTCTGTATTTCTTGTAAATTGGATATCCCTTTACTTTCAGGCTGTTTGATTATGTTGTAGTTGTGTCCAGCATCTACCTAGATGTCATTCCTTTAAATAATTAGACAGTCTTTTTTAACCAGCAAGCATAATCAGTATTCATTTATTGTATTTACTGATATATTTGTGCTTATTTCTAATATCTTATTTCATGGGTTTTTTTTGCCCTTTTTTTCCTTTACTTTTTGTTGCTCTTTTTTGCCTTTTATTGGATTGAGTTTTCTATATTCTCTCTTTCCTACTGTATTGGTTCAGAAATTATACATTTCATTTTTAATTTTTAGTGGTTATTCTTGAATTTTTAACATTCATAGTTGAGTTGAAGTTTAAGGTGAAGTTGGACATGGTGGTGCATACCTGTAGTCCCAGCTATTCGGGAGGCTGAGGTGGGAGGATCACTCGAGCCCAAGAATTAAAGATTGTAGTATGCTATCATCACACCTATGAATAGCCACTGCACTCCAACCTGGACAACATAGTGAGACACCATCTCTTAAAATTTTTTTCTTTTTAAATTAAGGTGAATATATCTACCTCCCAAACAATATAAGGACTTTAGACCTTTTTAGCACTGATTTGTTCCCTCCATCTTCTCTGATACTGTTTTTTTTTTGTTTGTTTGTTTGTTTGTTTTTGAGAGTCTTGCACTGTGGCCCAGGTTGGAGAGTGCAGTGGTGTGATCTCAGCTCACTACAACCACCGCCTCCCAGGTTCAAGCAATTTTCCTGCCTCAGCCTCCCGAGTAGCTGGGACTACAGGTGCACACCACCACGCCCAGCTAATTTTTTCTATTTTCAGTAGAGATGGGGTTTCACCATGTTGGCCAGGATGATCTCAATCTCTTGACCTTGTGATCCGCCCGTCTCGGCCTCCCAAAGTGTTGGGATTATAGGTGTGAGCCACCAACCCAGCGTCTGATACTGTTTTCAAATATTTGTAGATCTACTCTGTTTTTAACCCTCCCGTTTAGTTCCCCTTGCCTTTTATTTTTTGAGTCAGTGCTTAGCTAGGATTTCTCCACATTTGTCATTTTCTTTGCCAACAATTACTTCATTTTAAAATTTCTGATTTAAATAATGTAAATATGTAGGCAACAAATGTATAAAACCAAAACAAGTTTCATGACACCTTTTATTGCCTGAGATGCTCTCTGATATTTTCTCTTCTCTGCTATTGTTGCCCACAGTTGCTTCTCGCATCCACTTCTTTTTTTTGTTTGTTTTTTGAGATGGAGTCTCACTGTGTCAGAATGCAGTGGCATGATCTTGGCTCACTGCAGCCTCTGCCTCCCGGGTTCAAGCAAAACTCTGCCTCGGCCTCCCGAGTAGCTGGGACTACAGGCACCTGCCACCATGCCTGGCTAATTTTTTGTATTTTTAGTAGACACGGAGTTTCCCCGTGTTAGTCAGGATGGTCTCAATCTCCTGATCTTGTGATCCACCTGCCTTGGCCTTCCAAAGTGCTGGGATTACAGGTGTGAGCCACCAGGCCCAGCCATATTTCTTTTATTTACCTTCTATTGGAGTAGGAATGATTCTTTAGTATTAAGATTTAACTTTGGGTACTTTTCACCAATAATATTTTGAAGTACTGCTTCCTCCCCATTTTTTCTTTTCTTTCTAAAACACCTATTAGAGGTGTGTTGGACCTTCTCACTCTGTTACTTATATCTTTTTTTTTTTTTTTTTTCAATGAGACAGAGTTTCGCTCTTGTTGTCTAGGCTGGAGTGCAATGACGTGATCTCAGCTCACCGCAACCCCCACCTCGCGGGTTCAAGTGGTTCTCCTGCCTCAGCCTTCTGAGTAGCTGCGATTACGGGCATGTGCCACCACCCCTGGCAAATTTTTTGTATTTGTAGAGACAGGGTTTCTCCATTTTGGTCAGGCCAGTCTCGAACTCCTGACCTCAGGTGATCCGCCCACCTCGGCCTCCCAAAATGCTGGGATTACAGGTGTGAGCCACCACGCCTGGCCGCCTTATCTCTTTTAACCTCTTCTGCATAATTTCCTCCCTTTATCAGTGGTGCACTCAGGATGATTTCCTCAGATCTGTCTTTTAGTTTACTAATTCTCTTCTTTGCTATGTCTTTGCTGTTTTAGCTATTCGTTATGATTTTAATTTTGGTGGCTATATTTAATATCCAGAAGTTGTATTTATTTCTTTTTCAGATCTATCTGCTCTTTGGATGTCCTGTCCTGTTTTTTTTTTATTGCTGTTCCTATGCTTTATCTGTTTAATAATTTTAGTCATGTCTTATGACTAACCTTTTCTGATTGTTGTATTTCATATGTGCACATTATCAATTATTGAATCTGCATACTGACTCTCTTTCATGATTGGTTGTTCCTTTGTGTGATTTGTAATTTTTTATCATGGGCTTATCATTAGTAGAAGTTCTGCTAGATTATATGTATTTGTCTTTGGAGTAGTTTTGCATTTGCTTTTTGCTATCATTGAACAATGTAGGAAAAAATTGGAACAAATTTTAGTATACATTTCTTCACTTGGGGTTGCTGTACTGTATTGATGGTAGAAATTCAGACCCTGTTCATGCTTGTGGCAAGTCAGGGATTTTGATTTCTCAAAGTTGACTTTTATTTTTCTCTCAGCTACTATCCATGCAGATAGAAAACTTATTTGCTCTTTCACCAGGGGAGAGATTTTCTTATTCCTATTTTATGGACAAAGCTGTCCTTCAATGCTCTAAGATAAATGAAGGTAGCTCAGTTTTTCCCTCATTGCAGTCTGCAGAAACCACATCTTCTATTCCTCAGTAGACTATCCTAGCATCATTGCCCACTTATTGCTCCAGCTTTGAGTTCCTTTTTCTTTTCTGGCACCAGGGGATTTCTCTGTTTAGAAAGATTGGTTGTATATTAAATATATATTTTTTGTAATTTAGCATGTCTGTGTTTTTATGGAAGGGCATAGGCCTGTGTACTTCAGCTCAGTCTGCCACGTTTAATGAAGTTGATAATAAATTTTATAGTTTATTTACTGTGGGAGAGCTTTAACTTCAAATTTTTTATTAAATTCATTATACAGTAGAAAGCTATTAGCATAATATGTGGTAAACTTCTAATATCTATGTTTCTAGTTGGAAGTATTAGCAATTGTTGTCTTTTCCATGTGATCTTTTTTTCTCTACTATTTTATTTTAATTGTAATATATACTCTGGATTAGTGCGTTTTTTGACACATATGGATGAAGAAGATCAAAGTGACAAAAAGGAGACTTCAGAAACTGAATTTTCAATAACAGAAAATTATTCTGGTCAGAAAACCCATGTGTTTCCTACTGCCGATTCAGCTGTCAGCCTTTCCAGTGATCAGAATACTACTTCTCCTGGTATTGTTCTTCACTTTTTCATTTACACATACTCTTATTCTCCATTATAATGTTACTGAATGTGATTTACTGGGAATACAGTTATGAAAGGTTTGTGAAGTCATTTTGTAATATTTATTTTAGGGGAAGGAAAGTTAAAACTTGCTATTCACATGAAGAACTATGACACCTTGTCACCTTCATAAGACATAATGCAATCATGTATCATATCTTGGTGTAACTTATTAATATGAAATATATAGCAACTGGAATTACTATAATAGTTGACATTTACAAAAATTGAAAAATTAAAACTCTTCCAATTAAAAGAACTTTGAATTTTAATTTGAAAACAAAATAGTATCTATCATTTCTTGCACCTCTACCATGTGCCAAACATCACTGTTTTATATGCGTAGATTCTGGTTTAAGCCTGACCTATGAGGTGTAGACACTATTATTATTCCCATTTTACAGTTGAGGAGATTGAGATTTAGAAGGATTTAGTGCCACTTTTTGTTTCATTTCATTTGGAGGTAGCAATTAAAACTGCTATTCTTTAGTCCTAATGAATACATTTTATCCTATGAATAATAGGACATAGTAAATACATCAGTTCAATCACTGACAGTGTCTTGGAAATATGTTTTTTTCTCTCAGATATTGATGGTCAATTAAAATGATTTTACTCAGTGTTTAGTGTATGTTCTATTACCATTATTAAAGTGATATAAACAGTAAAAATGCTATTTTGAATGACATTACTGTTACTTAAAGAAAAGCTATTAGTAAGCTGACTTTAAATCTTGTAATGATTTTCTCAGTTCTTTCTAGATGCCATGTATGTTTTAGTCATCAACATATGGGGATAATAATTTCCACTTCACAGAGTTGTGAAGACTGAATATCATATATAAAGCATCTCAGAATCTTGTTTTATTTTCTTGGTCACTGATAGCTTTTCTCTTCTCTTCTCTGGGGTAGGATTGACAAATGAGGTTAAACAGGATTTGTATGGCTAGATGGTAGAGGGTTCCAATTATATCTGAGAAGTTTACACTCCATTTTATACTTGGGAATCATGGGAGAATTCTAGGCAGAGAAGTAAAATGAGGAGGTTTTGAGGAAAAATAGAACGGAAGCATAGAGACCACTGAGGAGGCTACAAAAATCTGACCTGGGAAATAATGAAGGCCTGGCTAGTGTTGTGGGAAAGAAATAGAAGAAACGAGACATTTTGAATTAGTAACTGATGGTACTCAGTGACTAGGTGGGTAAAAGAGGAGGAGAGGGGGAACATGGTTGTTTAGTGTTGCCAGAGTCTAAGGCAAAGGTATAACTAGGTCTGATGTCAAAGTCTAGACTCCAACCTTTTGGCTTCCCTGCGCCACATTGGAAGAAGAAGAATTGTCTTGGGCCACACGTAAAATACCCTAACGCTAACAATAGCTGATGAGCTAAAAAAAAAAAAAAAGTCCATGCATAAATCTCATAATGTTTTAAGAACGTTTACTTAGTAGTAAACAGGTACTGTGGCCGTGGGTTAGTGATCCTGGGTTACTAATAGGAGAAAGGGCAACTTGTTACTTAGCAA
>NW_012107408.1:75504-80146 GCF_000951045.1 Mandrillus leucophaeus
ATTGAGACCATCCTGGCTAACATGGTGAAACCCTGTCTCTACTAAAAAAATACAAAAAAACTAGCCCGGCGAGGTGGCGGGCACCTGTAGACCCAGCTACTCAGGAGGCTGAGGCAGGAGAGTGGCGTGAACCCGGGAGGCGGAGCTTGCAGTGACCTGAGATCGGGCCACTGTACTCCAGCCTGGGCAACAGAGCGAGACTCCGTCTCAAAACAAAACAAAACAACAACAACAAAAAATTATATTTTGGGTTACATTCTTACAAGTAAATTGCTCCTTGGATTTAAATAAGATATTTTCTGAAATATATTACTTTCAGATCACCAGAGGTTTGTGTTTTGTTTGTATATATTTTATAAAGTAAATTGCACTCCAGTACTCTAAACTGTGTACTAAGCAAAGAAGGGTTGTGCCTTCTGACATATATTATACTGAGTACTCAGGATAGAAAAGTAATAATCTTATACCAACTGGGTGCGATGGCCCATGCCTGTAATCCCAGCACTTTGGGAGGCCAAGGCAGGTGAATCATTTGAGCCTGGGCAACACAGCAAGACCCCATATCTACAAAAAATACAAAAATTAGCCTGCATTGCAGCACACACCTGTAATCCCAGCCATTCACCACGTTAAGGTGGGAGGTTCGCTTGAGCCTGGAGGCAGAGGTTGTAGTGTGCCATGACCTGCGCTTAGCCTGGGTGACAGAGTGAGACATGGTCTTAAAAAACATGTAGACAGTGTTCACTATCAGATAGCATATTCAAGAGGAGGATAAATATGCTGTAAATATATATCTATAAACCAATTTGGAGGTTTAAAAGTATTTTAATTTAATTTCTGGTTATATAATTTCTAAATTAGGTTAACAATTGAAAGCAAAAAAAAATGACCCAAAATTTGTATTAATAATGATGTTTTTTTTTTTTAGGTATGAATAGCAATGATGAATTATTTGAGAGGTAAATATCTTAAGAGTTAATTCATGATTTTCTTTAAAGTTGGGTGTGTGTAGATAGTGGAAATTTTGTTGTTCATATGTGTGTGAATTTTTACATTATACATCTTTGTGGTTTAAAGGAATATAAGTTTTCATTGGGTATGGAATATTTTTAAGAAATTGAGGATTGTTATATCCCTTACTGTTTTAGCACAAGTAATTAGAATTCAATAGACTATACTACATTTTCTTATATAAATATAGATCAAATTTAAACAGGCAGAATCTATAGAGGTTTTCTTCTGGGCCATATGTTTCCTTTTTAAAGAAAATCTACCAAGTCATTACTTTTTGTTGATTAGTCTTTTTCGCTGAGAGATACTAGAATTGCAGAAATAGAAGGAACAGTAGATATATGTTTATCATTTTGTGTTCATTTGTTACATGTTTATTTTTGCTTAATGTAATTAAGTTGTAGATACTGATTTATATTTCTTAAATTACATTTGCAAATGAAGTGCTTCAGTAGATCCACTCCAGATGACTGGATTGACTGATATTGCAGACATTATTGATGACCTTATAACTAAAGACGGAGTTTCCAGTGAAGAGCTGGGCTTAACAGAACAAGCTAAGCGCACCTCCAGGTAATCATTGAATAATTCATTTTTAACCTGTTTAAAATGCTTCTCATTCAAGAATGTTCAAAACTTGTCATATTTTAATGTGATTTTTATGAAAAAAATCTGAAGCATAGAATAGATTTTTTTCTTCATGTTTTGTTATGTATATGTGTCAGTCTTCCCTTTTCCCTAACAATTTATAGTATATAACTGTATCCTGTGAGTTTTCCCAAGAATCACTGTAAGTACAACATACATTTAGTCCTATCTCTTACTAGAAGTAATTAATGATTTAGTTCATAGCACTTTATCCTAAAATTAACCCTTAGAATACATTTTAAATAGCTTTTCTGATGTATCATGCAAATGGAAAACAAAAAAGATCAGGCACTACTGTTTTTATATCAGATAAAACAGACTTTAAACCAACAGCAGTAAAAAAGGACAAAGAAGGGTTTTACATAATGATAAAGAGTTCAATTCAACAAAAAGACTTAACTATCCTAAATATATAAGCATTCAACATTGGAGCACCTAGATTCATAAAATAAGTACTTACAGACCTATGAAACTATTTAGGCAACCACATAGTAATAGTGGGGGACTTTAACACCTCACTGACAAAGTTAGACCTATCATCAAAGCAGAAAACTAACAAATTCTAGAATTAAATTAGACACTTGATCAATTGAACCTAATAGACATCTGCAGAATGCTCCACCTATCAACCCCAGAATATACATTCTTTTCATCTGCACATGGAATATACTCCAAGATCGACCAAATGCTCCAAGATGAGACTTGTAAAGCAAGTCTCAATAAATTAAAAAAAAAAAAAAAAACCTGAAATCTGACTGATATGGTTTGGCCGTGTCCCCATCCAAATCTTATCTTGAATTGTAGTTCCCATAATTCCCATGTGTCATGGGAGGGATCAGGTGGAGATAATTGAATTATGGGGACAGTTTGCCCTATCCTGTTCTCATGATAGTGAGTTGTCACAATAACTGATGGTATTATAAAGGGCTTCCTCCTTCAGTGGGCACTCATTCTTCTCCTTCCTACCATCATGTGAAGAAGGATATGTTTGCTTCCCTTTCTGCCATGATTGTAAGTTTCCTGAGGCCTCCCCAGCCATGCTGAACTGTGAGTTAATTACACCTCTTTCCTTTATACCTTTATAAATTATTCAGTCTCAGGTATGTCTTATTTAGCAGTGTAAGAACAGACTAATATAGTAAATTGGTACCACAGAGAGTGGGGTGCTTCTGCAAAGATACCTGAAAATGTGGAAGCGACTTTGGAACTCGGTAACAGGCAGAGGTTGGAACAGTTTGTAGGGCTCAGAAGAAGACAGGAAGATGTGGGAAAGTTTGGAACTTCATAGAGACTTGTTGGGTGGCTTTGACCAAAAGCCTGATAGCAATATGGACAGTAAGGTCCAGGCAGAGGTGGTCTCAGATGAAGAAGAGGAACTTGTTGGGAACTGGAGGAGCTGATTCTTATTATCTTTTAGCAAAGAGACTGGTGGCATTTTGCCCCTGCCCTAGAGATTTGTGGAACTTTGAACTTGAGAGAGATTATTTAGGGTATCTGGTGGAAGAAATTTCTAAGTGGCAAAGCATTCAAGAGGAAGCAGAGCATGAAAGTTTGGAAAATTTGCAGCCTGACAGTGCAGTATAAAAGAAACACCCATTTTCTGGGGAGAAATTCAAGCTCACTGCAGAAATTTGCATAAATAATGAGAAGCCAAATGTTAGTCACCAAGACCATGGGGAAAATATCTCCAGGGCATGTTAGAGACCTTCATGGCAGCCCCTCCCATCACAGGCCTAGAGGCCTAGGAGGGAAAAATGATGTCCTGGGCCAGGCCCAGGCCCTCCCTGCTGTGTGCAGCCTAGGGACTTGGTGCCCTGCATCCTATCCTCTCTAGCTGTGGGTAGAAGGTGCCAAGATACAGCTCGGGCTGTGGCTTCAGAGGGTGCAAGCCCCAAACCTTGGCAGCCTCCATGTGGTGTTGAGCTTGTGGGTGAACAGAAGTCAAGAATTGAGGTTTGGAAACCTCCTCGTAGATTTCAGAGGATGTATGGAAATCCCAGACTGAAGTTTGCTGCAAGGGCAGAGCTCTCATGGAGAACCTCTACTAGGTCAGTGCAGAAGGGAAATGTGGGGTTGGAGCCCCCACACAGATTCCCTTCTGGGGCACTGCCTAGTGGAGCTGTGAGAAGAGGGCCACCATCCTCAGACCCCAGAATGGTAGATTTACCAACAGCTTGCACCATGTGCCTGGAAAAGTCACAGATAATGCCAGTTGTGAAAGCAGCTGGGGCAGAGGGCTGTACCCTGCAAAGCCTGCAAAGCCACAGGGACAGGAGCTGTGGACAGGACCTGTCCAAGACCATGGGAACCCACCTCTTGTATCAGCATGACCTGAATGTGAGACATGGAGTCAAAGAAGATCATTTTGGAACTTTAAGGTTTAATGACTGCCCTATTGGATTTTGGACTTGCATGAGGCTGATAGCCCCTTTGTTTTGGCTAATTTCTCCTATTTGGACTGGGTGTTTTTACCCAATGCCTGTACCTCCATTGTATCTAGGAAGTAACTAACTTGCTTTTGATTTTACAGGCTCATAGGCAGAAGGGATTTGCCTTGTCTCAAATGAGACTTTGGACTTGGACTTTGGAGTTAATGCTAGAATGAGTTAAGACTTTGAGGGACTGTTGGAAGGACATGATTGTGTTTTGAATTATGAAGACATGAGATTTGGAAGGGGCCAGGGCAGAATGATATGGTCTGGTTGTTTCCCCATCCACATCTCATCTTGGATTGTAGTTCCCATAATCTCCACATGTTGGTAAAGATAATTGAATCATGGAGGTAGTTTGCTCTGTCCTGTCCTCGTGATAGTAAAAACACTATTTCACGAGTTCTGATGGGTTTTTTATTGGTTTTTTCTTTTTTTTTTGAGATGGAGTCTCGTTCTGTTGCCAGGCTAGAGTGCAGTGGTGCGATCTCAGCTCACTGCAACCTCCGACTCCCTGGTTCAAGCGATTCCTGCCTCAGCCTCCTGAGTAGCTG
>NW_012107408.1:80196-84105 GCF_000951045.1 Mandrillus leucophaeus
AAATCCCAGACTGAAGTTTGCTGCAAGGGCAGAGCTCTCATGGAGAACCTCTACTAGGTCAGTGCAGAAGGGAAATGTGGGGTTGGAGCCCCCACACAGATTCCCTTCTGGGGCACTGCCTAGTGGAGCTGTGAGAAGAGGGCCACCATCCTCAGACCCCAGAATGGTAGATTTACCAACAGCTTGCACCATGTGCCTGGAAAAGTCACAGATAATGCCAGTTGTGAAAGCAGCTGGGGCAGAGGGCTGTACCCTGCAAAGCCTGCAAAGCCACAGGGACAGGAGCTGTGGACAGGACCTGTCCAAGACCATGGGAACCCACCTCTTGTATCAGCATGACCTGAATGTGAGACATGGAGTCAAAGAAGATCATTTTGGAACTTTAAGGTTTAATGACTGCCCTATTGGATTTTGGACTTGCATGAGGCTGATAGCCCCTTTGTTTTGGCTAATTTCTCCTATTTGGACTGGGTGTTTTTACCCAATGCCTGTACCTCCATTGTATCTAGGAAGTAACTAACTTGCTTTTGATTTTACAGGCTCATAGGCAGAAGGGATTTGCCTTGTCTCAAATGAGACTTTGGACTTGGACTTTGGAGTTAATGCTAGAATGAGTTAAGACTTTGAGGGACTGTTGGAAGGACATGATTGTGTTTTGAATTATGAAGACATGAGATTTGGAAGGGGCCAGGGCAGAATGATATGGTCTGGTTGTTTCCCCATCCACATCTCATCTTGGATTGTAGTTCCCATAATCTCCACATGTTGGTAAAGATAATTGAATCATGGAGGTAGTTTGCTCTGTCCTGTCCTCGTGATAGTAAAAACACTATTTCACGAGTTCTGATGGGTTTTTTATTGGTTTTTTCTTTTTTTTTTGAGATGGAGTCTCGTTCTGTTGCCAGGCTAGAGTGCAGTGGTGCGATCTCAGCTCACTGCAACCTCCGACTCCCTGGTTCAAGCGATTCCTGCCTCAGCCTCCTGAGTAGCTGGGATTACAGGCATGTGCCACCACGCCCAGCTAATTTTTATATTTTTAATAGAGACAGGGTTTCACCATATTGGCCAGGATGGTCTCAATATCCTGACCTTGTGATCTGCCCCCCGTCGACTTCCCAAAGTGCTGGGATTACAGGTGTGATGCAGCAAAAGCAACATTGAGAGGAAAATTTAGAGGCTGGGCACGGTGTCTCACACCTGTAATCCCAGCACTTTGGGAGGCTGAGGCGGGTGGATCACCTGAGGTTGGGAGTTGGAGACCAGCCTGACCAACATGGAGAAACCTCATCTCTACTAAAAATATAAAACTAGCTGGGCATGGTGGCACATGCCTGTAATCCCAGCTACTCAGGAGGCTGAGGCAGGAGAATCACTTGAACCTAGGAGGCAGGGGTTGTGGTAAGCCAAGATCGTGCCATTGCACTCCAGCCTGGGCAACAAGAGCAAAATTCTTTCTCAAAAAAAAAAAAACCTACATTAACATTATTAATTTGGATGCTGTGGTAGGTTTCATTTTAAGTAAGCAAAATAAATTAAAAAAAAAGGTGGAAAGTTTATAGCACTAACCACCTACATCAAAAAGTTAGAATGATTTCAAATTAGTGATCTAACATCACACCTAGAGGAAACAGAAAAACAAGAACAAGTTAACCCCAGAGCTAGCAAAATAAGTAACTAAAATCAGAGCAGAAGTGAACAAAATTGAGAACCAAATATCCATACAAAGAATCAATAAAACCAAAAGTTGGTTATTAGAAAGGATAAACTAGATTGATAGACCAATAGCTACATTAACAAAGAAAAAAAGAGGGAAGATCCAAATAAGCGCAATCAGGAAACAACAAAGGTGACATTACAATTGATCCCACAGAAATACAAAAGATCCTGAGACTATTATGAACACCTGTATGCACAAAGTAGAAAATCTAGAGGAAATGGGTAAATTCCTGGAAACACAACCTCCCAACATTGAATCAGGAAGAAATTTGAAACCCTGAACAGACCAATATGAAGTTCTGAAATGGAATCAGTAATAAAAAACCCACCAACCAATAAAAGCCCCAGACTGGATGGATTGACAGCCAAATTCTGCCAGACATAAAAGAAGAACTGATAGGAATTCTACTGAAACTCTTTAAAAAATCAAGGAGGACAGACTCTTCCCCAGTCATTCTATGAAGGTGGCATCACCCTGATACCAAAACCTGGCAAAGACACAGGGAAAAAGGAAAACTGTAGGCCAATATCCCTGATGAATATAGAAGCAAAAATCTTCAACAAAATACAGCAAACCGAAAGCAGCACATCAAATTGTGGTGATTGTTAATTCACCACAATCAAGTAGGCCTCATTTCTAGGATGCAAGATTGGTTCAACATACACAAATCAATAAATGTGATTAATAGCCATTTATGACACACCCACAGCCAACATCTTACTGAATGGGCAAAAGCTGGAAGCATTCACCTTAAGAACTGGTACAAGACAAGGATGCTCAATCTTACCATTTCTATATAACATAGTACTGGAAGTCCTAGCCAGAGCAGTCAAGTAAGAGAAATAAATGCAAGGCATCAAAATAGGAAAATAAGAATTCAGATTACCTCTTTTCCATGACAGTATGATTCTATACCTAGGAAACCTAAAGACTCCTCCAAAAGCCTCCTAGAACTGATAAATGACTTCAGTAAAGTTTCAGGATACAAAATCAATATACAAAAATCAGTAGCGTTTCTATGGAGAACCAAAGCAAGAATGCAGTCCCATTTACAGCAGACACACACACACACACCTCTTAGAGCTCTAAGACCAAGTTATATCAGTGTTTATTTGAGCTCGGGGAAGAAAGTCAGTGAAAGAAGGCAATCACAGCAGTTCTTGTATTTGTAAGTGAAGGGCAAGGAATTAGATGTAACTAGAGTTTGTGCATTAGAAGGGGAGAGTGGGACTAGCTGAGTATGGAGACCAGAGGGAATCACTGAGTTCAACCTATTGACAAGCAGTAGGGGGTGATCAGAAGGGGCTTTTTTTCTTTTCATTTTGCTTCAGGAGAAAAACGATTTAATATCTACCAACTTCCCCATCCCCAGGTAGCTGCATTCTGCGATTTCAACTTTTCTTCCAATTCTTAATCCTGTTTTCTCCGCTTATAAAAGGAAAGTTATCAAAAACAAAGGAAGGTTATCAAAAACAAAATACATTGGCAAAGTACTCATCACTTCTTCGACTTATATTTTTATTGCCATGAAACTATTTCCTGTGTTCTTCTATCCAGACAGACATTCACTGCAGTCTATAAAGTGAAAGATGTAAGCAAGGATATATATCTGTTTCAGTGAACAGATTTGGTGAAGTGCCTTCTGTTTTAGTGCTTTAAGTTTATCACATTTTGTTGACTTCTGACATTCCATTTTTCCTAGATTGGAGGAAAGATCTGTTTATGTAATTTTTAAATGTGCCAGTGCCTGCACGTTAAGATTTTTAAAAATAAAATTGTATAAAACATATAATGTATTGGTCTTTTGGGGGGAATTAGATGCATCATCACTGTATTACACTGTATCACAACTGTATTACAGCTTCATCAACATTAACTGCTTTGCTTTCGTGATGTTTCTGAGGAATTGGTTCTTTTTGCAGAGGTTCAAGAGAAAGGGCTTTTGAGAAGTTCTCTAGTTCCTTTTGTATATTTACAAATGCTTTATTCACATTGTTAACTTTTCATCATTCATAATGTATATTTTAAGATTAGTGGGCTGGGTGCAGTGGCTCACGCCTATAATCCCAGCACTTTGGGAGGCCGAGGCAAGTGGATTACCTGAGGTCAAGAATTCAAGATCAGCCTGGGCAACATGGTGAAACCTCATCCCTACTAAAAATACAAAATTAGCCAGGTGTAGTGGCACATGC
>NW_012107408.1:84171-109811 GCF_000951045.1 Mandrillus leucophaeus
GCCATTGCACTCCAGCCTGGGCAACAAGAGTAAATCTCCATCTCACCAAAAAAAAAAAAAAAAAGAAGACAGGTTAGTGGTAACTGGCTTTGCTTTGTTTTTAGCCTTAAAGTTGTTGTGTCTGGCAATGTGAAATACGTTCCTGGACTTCTGCCCCCTTAATTTGTTCTTGGCCATTGTCTTTGATGTGTATGTGCAGGTTCTTTTTTTTTTTTTTTTTTTTTAAATTAATTTCCGTAGGTTTTGGGGGAACAGGTGGTATTTGGTTACATGAGTAAGTTCTTCAGTGGTAATTTGTGAGATTTGGTGCACCCATCAACCTCAACAGTATATACTGTACCCAATTTGTAGTCTTTATTCCTCACCCACCTCCCACCCTTTCTCCCAAGTCCCTGAAGTCCATTGTATCATTCTTAGGCCTTTGTCTCCTCATAGCTTATGAGTGAGAGCATACGACATTTGATTTTCCATTCCTGTGTTATTTCACTTAGAATAATGGTCTCCAATTCTATCCAGGTTGCTGCGAATGCCATTATTTCATTCCTTTTGGTGGCTGAATAGTATGACATGGTGT
This sequence comes from Mandrillus leucophaeus, assembly GCF_000951045.1. NCBI lineage: Eukaryota > Metazoa > Chordata > Mammalia > Primates > Cercopithecidae > Mandrillus > Mandrillus leucophaeus. The sequence continues at coordinate 84,746 of NW_012107408.1, forward strand.
ATATGTGTACCACAATTTCTTTATCCACTCATTGCTTGATGGGCATTTGGGCTGGTTCCATATTTTTGCAATTGTGAATTGTGCTGCTATAAACGTGTGTGCAAGTATCTTTTTCATATAATGACTTCTTTTCCTCTGGGTAGATATCCAGTAGTGGGATTGCTGGATCAAATGGTAGTTCTACTTTTAGTTCTTTAAGGAACATCCACACTGTTTTCCATAGTGGTTGTATTAGTTTACATTCGCACCAGCAGTGTAGGAGTGTTCCCTTTTAACCACATCGCTGCCAACATCTATTGTTTTTTGATGTTTTAATTATGTTCATTCTTACAGAAGTAAGATGGTATCGCATTGTGGTTTTTATTTGCATTTCCCTGATCATTAGTGATGTTGAGCATTTTTTCACATGATTGTTGGCCATTTGTATATCTTCTTTTGTGAATTGTCTCTTCATGCCTTAACTCTATTGTTTTGATGGGATTTTTTTTTTCTTGCTTATTTATTTGAGTTCTTTGTATATTCTGGGTATTAGTTCTTTGTCAGATGTATAGATTGTGAAGATTTTCTCTCACCCTGTGAGTTGTCTGTTTACTTTGCTGATTGTTTCTTTTGCTGTGCAGAAACTTTTTAGTTTAAGTTCCACCTATTTTTTTCTTTTTTTTTTTGAGACAGAGTCTTGCTCTGTTGCCCAGACTGGAGTGCAGTGGCCGGATCTCAGCTCACTGCAAGCTCCGCCTCCCTGGTCTACGCCATTCTCCTGCCTCAGCCTCCCAAGTAGCTGGAACTACAGGTGCCCGCCACCTCGTCCGGCTAGTTTTTTGTATTTTTTTGGTAGAGACGGGGTTTCACCGTGTTAGCCAGGCTGGTCTCGATCCCCTGACCTCGTGATCCACCCGTCTCGGCCTCCCAAAGTGCTGGGATTACAGGCGTGAACCACCGCACCCGGCCAGTTCCACCTATTTATCATTGTTTTTGTTGCATTTGCTTTTAGATTCTTGGTCATGAAGCCTTTGTGTAAGCCACTGTCTAGAAAGATTTTTCCTGTGTTATCTTCTAGAATTTTTATGGTTTCAGGTCTTAGATTTAAGTCCTTGATACATCTTGAGTTGATTTTTGTATAAGGTGAGAGATGAGGATCCAGTTTTATTCTTCTACATGTGGCTTGCCAATTATCCCAGCACCATTTGTTGAATAGAGTGTCCTTCCCCCTTTATGTTTTTGTTTGCTTTGTCGAAGATCAGTTGGCTATAGTATTTGGGTTTATTTCTGGGTTCTCTATTCTGTTCCATTGGTCTGCGTGCCTATTTTTATACCAGTACCGTGCTGTTTTGGTGACTATGGCCTTATAGTTTGAAGTCATAATGTGATGCCTCCAGATTTATTCTTTTTGCTTTGTCTTGCTTTGGCTATACAGGCTCTTTTTTTGGTTCCATATGAATTTTAGGATTGTCTTTTCTAGTTCTGTGAAGAATGATGATGGGGGTTTTTCTGTTGTTGTTGTTTTGTTTTTGTTTTTGTTTTTGTTTTTTTACAGAGTCTCACTTTGTTGCCCAGGCTGGAGTGCAGTGGCACAATCTCAGCTCACTGCAACCTCTGCCTCCTGGGTTCAAGCAATTTTTCTGCCTCAGCCTCCCTAGTAGCTGGGATTACAGGTCCGCACCACCACACCCGGCTAATTTGTTCATTTTTAATAAAGATGGGATTTTTCCATGTTGGCCAGGCTGATCTTGAACTCCTGACCTTAGGTGATCCACCCGCCTCGGCCTCCCAAAGTGCTGGGATTACAGGTGTGAGCCACCGTACCTGGCCCTTATGGTGGTATTTTGATTTGTAGATTACTTTTGGCAATATGGTCATTTTCACAATATTGATTCTACCCATCAATGAGCATGGGATGCGTTTCCATTTGTTTTGTTATCTATGATTTCTTTCAGCAGTAATACATGCATGCAGGTCCTTAAGCGCCAGGTGGCACCATCTGCATGCAGCACAGGGCTTTAAGATGGAAATTAGAGCCAGTTAGAAGAGTTATTTCAGTAGTTTAGAGATGAGGTGATCAGAATGAAGAGTGTAGGGTAATAGGTGTAAGTAAACATTTGGAGGCTATCAGGTGGTAAGAATGACAGCTTTTCTACTTGGGTGACTGAGTTGATGGTGATTTCTTTAGCAGGATAAAGAATGCAGGGGCAACACAGGGAAAACCAATCTCTACCAAAAATATAAAAATTAGCCAGCCTCATAACCCAATCTCAAAAAAAAATTTTTTTAAATACAAATATCTTTTAAATCCTGCATTCTGTTAATTTTGCTTCCTTCCCTGAGAAGGACATAATATATCTTTTGTTTGTTTATTTGTTTTTTGAGACAGGGTCTCAGTCTGTCACCCAGGCTGGGGTGCAGTGGCACAATCATGGCTTACTGCAGCCTCAACCTCCCCAGGTTTAGGTGATTCTCCCACCTTAGCCTGCAAGTAGTTGGGACTACAGGTGTGTGCCACTGCATCCAGCTAGTTTTTACAGTTTTGGTAGAGACTAGGTTTCAAAAACACAAATAAGTAATTAAATAAATTAATTTAATTAAATAATGGCTGGGCTCAGTGGCTCACTCCTGTAATCCCAGCATTTTGGGAGGCTGAGGTGGGCGGATCACCTGAGATCAGGAGTTCGAGACCAGCCTGGCTAACATGGTGAAAACCCGTTTCTACTAAAAATACAAAAAGCTGGGCATGGTGCTGCGAGTCTGTAATCTCAGCTACTCAGGAGTCTGAGGCAGGAGAATCGCTTAAGCCTGGGAGGCAGAGGTTGCAGTGAGCGGAGATCGTGCCATTGCACTCCAGCCTGGGCAACAAGAACGAAACTCCATCTCAAAAAAATAAATAAATAAAAAAGAGAATACAGTTTTAGATATAAGGTGGCAGAAAACCATCGAGTGGTAATATTCAGTGGTATATTAGTTTTAAGTCCTCTGCAAAGCAGATGGGATTTTGATGAGCAAGAGATTTATTTGGAGAAATGCCTGTGAAGGAAAAAGGGAGGATGCCATAAAATTGGGGAAAACTATCAGACTGCAGTGTTGATGTAGATTTGACCCTCTGCTGGGGGTCCCCAAGATCACCCCCAGGTTCAGAAATCACCTAGGAGGATGCACAGAACTCAGCAAATAGTCATTTTCATGGCTATGATTTATCCTAACAGGAGGCAAAAGGTACATGGAGTAAATTCCAGGGGAAATCAGGCACAAACTTCCAAGAGTCTTTTCCCAGTGGAGTCGCACAGAATGCACTTAAATCCTCCAGTAACAAGTTGTGACAACATGTGTGAAATGTCTACCAGGCAAGCCCATTAGAAACTCCATGCCTGGGGTTTTACAGGGGGGATACTGCCTGCCATGTGTAAAGATTCCAGAGTCTCAAAAGGAAAGCAGATATTCAGAATAAAATATATTGTTTGTATTTGTGACTAGTCTTCTGTTTAGGAGGGTGTCTTCTTCAATCACTGGGTGATGCATCTGTCCAAGTCCCCATCTTTTAAAACAGAAACTTTTTAAAATTTTATTTTTTGGAGACAGAGGTTTGCTATTTTGCCCAAACTGGGCTTGAACTCATGATTGTCCCACTTCAGCCTCCCAAGTAGCTGGGATGACAGGTGCATGCCACTGCACCTGGCCCCAAATCCCCATTTTGCACCACCCATTTTCTCAGACCACTCCTAGTACATGTATGTTAGTTCAGATCCTCCAAGAAGCTAAGGTCGGTTTAGCTGCAGAAGAGATTTACTGGGGAAAATGCTTGTGAGAGGATAGCAGAATGCAGGGAAGAAGTAAGGAGAAGCATCAGACTACGATGCAGCTCTCAGCCCTCCCTGTAAAGGAGAGGGAAAGAGGGTAGGGGAGACAGAGTCTTAGTGCACTGTGTAGTTTTAAGAATGTTTCAACTGGGTCAATGGTAAGACCTCAGGCCAAGTCACCCACAGAGTCACCTGTGTCTTGCAGGAATGGGCCTTTCACAGTATCCCTGCCATGCTTAGTCCATTAATTTGGGCCAGACCATGGAAAGTGTGACATGAACCTAAGCATGGGAGTAGATCCAGAAGGGCAGGTGTTGGAAGTCACCTCTGTGTTGCAATTGTTTTGTTTTTTTGAGACAGTCTTCCTTTGTCACCCAGGCTGGAATGCAGTGGCACGATCACTGCTCACTGCAGCTTCGACCTCCCAGGCTCAAGTGATCCTCCCACCCACCTCAGTCTCCTGAGTAGCTGGGACTACAGGCATGTGCCATTCAACCTGGCAAATTTTTTTTTTCTTTTTTATAGAGATGGCATCTCATCATCTTGCCCAGGCTGGCCTTGAGCTCCTGGGCTAAAGCAGTCCACCTGCCTTGGCCTCCCAGAGTTCTGGGATTACAGGTGTGAGCCACTGAGCCCAGCCCTGTATTAGAAGTTTTGAAATTTGATAGAAATAGTACAGGGAATAAGTTATATTAATAGATGAAGAAGTGAAAACCTCCCCATTTTACATGATGTGATTATTATGCATTGCGTACCTGTATCAAAATATCTCATGTACCTTATAAATATATACATCTACTATGTACCCACAAAATTAAAAAGTTAAAAAAAAAAGTCAAAAGGAGAATCTTTAAGACATTAGTTTTGAAGCAGTGAGCAGACAAGAAAGGAGCCAATGCAGGAGGCTATATAGTTTTCTGAGAGTTAGGAAAAGATCCAGTAAGATAGAGTTTAAAGAAGAAGGGAAAAGAGTTTAAGGCAAATGTTGTAAAGAAGTTGTTAGCTTTCTGAGTCCCTTTTCAGTGGAGTTCAGGTAACAAATGGGAGTGAGTTGACTAGAGAACATAAGTATATACTGCTTTTGAAGATGGGGCAAAATATTTCCAGATAAATAGTGTTTAGTCATGATATATCTTATCTGCATAACAAATTTAAAAGCAAATGATGTCTTACTTGTTAAATTTCTCAGAATTCAGCATTCTTCTGGCAGACATTCACAAAGAACTGACAAGGAAAGAAGAGAGATTCAAGCCTGGATGAAAAGAAAACGAAAAGAAAGAATGGCAAAGTACTTAAATGAGCTGGCAGAAAAGAGAGGGCAAGAACATGATCCTTTCTGTCCCAGAAGCAATCCAGTAAGTCTGCAGTGTCAAGGGCAATGGAATTATAGAATACGTGTAATTACTTTCCTGGCAAAATTTTAAGAAAAAGATTAACATAATTTGGATACATTTTTAATTTGGCATATAGAAAAGTAAATGTTTTACTTAAGTCAGGAAAAGTTAATTACCTTAAAACGTTACAGGATATTGTGCTAACCAAGTTATACTGAATTATCTTAAATGTTTTTTTGTCCCCCAGGCTAATGATGGCTGTAGCATTTTAACAAGAGGAAGAGGTTGAGTAATTGGGTGACCAATTGGAGTTGTTCCTTTAATTTTCAGTGAGAGTCATTGACAGTTGAAACAACTGACTATGTGTATTAAAGCCATTTTAAAAACTCACTTTTCTATGCCTGCTCCCTTACTTAGTTTATAAAATTTACTTGCTTAGAAAACTTTGAGGCTCAGCATGGTGGCTCATGCTTATAATCCCAGCACTTTGGGAGACCAAAGTGAGAGGATCACTTTTGACCAAGAGTTGAGAGCATCCTGGGCAACATCGTGAGACCTCATCTCTACCAAAAAAAAAAAAAAAGAAATTAGCCAGGTGTGGTAGCACACACTTGTAGTCCCAGCTACTCTAGAGGCTGAGGCAGGAGGATCATTTGAGCCCACAAGTTTGAGACTGTATTGAGCTATGATCACACCACTGCACTCCAGCCTGGGAGACAAAGGGTGACCCTGTGTCTACAAATAAAGCAAAAGCTAACAAATAAAAAGCCCCTTAATTTTCTGTTAATAAGTTACCTACAAAAAATACAAAAAAAATTGTCATGTATCAACAGAACAATGTCACTTCTGTGTGTGTGGTTTTTGTTTTTTTAACTGTCTTTAAAACTGTCAGCATTTATTTACTGAGCCCTAAATACAGACATCACCATAGCCAGGTCAGGTATATTTTTTTTCAGATGGTAAAACAAAGCACTGTTACTTTGATAGTCACATTACTATGAAAATTACATTTAGATTACAGTTTATCTTTTACTTTGTAATCTGAAATAAAATACAATATCCCTTCATTTTTTCAGCATCATTAGGATAACAAATTATTTTGGTGAATTTTCCAGATAAACTGTTCCATTAAAACACCAAATGGTGCAAAAGTAGGTGAACTATTGTTTAAAGTGCAATTTACTTACCTGTCTCTGAAAAGAGTATATTGGTGTTAACATAACATTTTCTTGATAGCCCAGGAGACATGACAGTGGCCTTCAGGGCTACTGAGGTACATGAACAGAATCTTAAAGTGTGTACATGTGTATTTGAGAGAAGAATGTGTGTGTGTGTGTGTGCGCGCGCGCGTGTTCCCCCACCCTAATGTAGAATGGGTTCTGACATTACCTTCTCGCTGTCAGGGAAGTAAATACCCAAGATGGTTAGAATTGTGTCCAAATTTAGAATAAATTGGCCAGGAATAGTGGCTCATGTCTGTAATCCCAGCACTTTGGGAGTCCGAGATAGGAGGATCACCTGAGGCCAGGAGTTCAAGACCAGCCTAGGCAACATAGTAAGACCTCGTCTCTAAAAAAATAAAAAATAAAAAGTAAGAAAATGAAAATTAGCCAGATGTAGTGGCACACACCTGTAGTCCTAACTACTGGAGGTGAGAAGATCACTTACGTCCAGGAGTTGGAGATTAAAGTGAGTTGTGATCATGCCACTGCACTCCTGCCTGGGCAACAGAGTGAGCTCTTGTCTCAAAATAAGTAAACTCTAAGGGTTTAAGAACTGCTTGGTTCATAGATTTTGTGGTCTCATTCAAGATTGCAGACATTTTTTGTTTTGTTTTTTAACTTCTATTTGGGTAAGTTTGGATGGGATTAGTGAGGTATTAATGTAATTAAAATTTTCATTTGAATTTCTATTAGAAATCAACAAGACCTTTAATTTGTTAGTGACTACTTCTCTACAGGACCTTGAAAAAGTGCGTTTACTTCTGAGTGTCCATTTTTATATACATAATTGTGTGTGAAAAGAACCTCACATGTAACTCACACCAATAGTTCTTAATGTTCTGGAATAATATGTATGTGTCTGACATTTGTTGTTTGCCTTCTGGTGTATAACTTGAAGAGTTTACAAGTCACAGTCAATTCACTGTAGTAGGTTTCTGATAAACATTTTAAAACATAAAAATAATGATTTTAAATGTCTAATTTCAGCTTTATTAACAGGCTCTTGGTGAGGTTAGTTACAAGATTGAGTACAAAGCATAGGTGCTTCCACCTAAAATGTTCCTACTTCACATTTTTTGTGCAGCCAAATAAGATTCTCTCCTAATTAACTCAATAAAATATATTAACTGAACTAGGAAAATAGATTTTGCATTCCATTTATTAAATTTTTCTTTATTTTGAAATGGAGTCTTGCTCCGTCGCCCAGGCTGGAGTGCAGTGGCGCGATCTCAGTTCACTGCAGCCTCTGCCTCCTGGGTAGCTGAGATTGCAGGTGTATGCCACATACCAGGCTAATTTTTGTATTTTTAGTAGAGATGAGGTTTCACCATGTTGGCCAAGCTGGTCACGAACTCCTGAACTCAGGTGATCCGCCCGCCGCCGCCTCCCTAACTTGGTTTTTACTTTCATTACATGATGTTTTAATTTAACTTTTTTATGTTTTGTGCTACAGTAGGAAGCTTCATCAAACACCACAGTGTTTTGTACTGTTTCCTCAATAACAGAATTATGTCTAATGGTTTAATTATTTGGATTGAACAATAATGAACCAACTGGATATTTCTTATGCAGCTTTACATGACTTCAAGGGAAATAAGGCTGAGACAAAAGATGAAGCATGAAAAAGACAGGTGAGTTTGGTAGCTGTAACCCTGTGTACTCTCTCTGACTTCCTTACTACCTGAGGCATAGGTTAATGCCTTAGGAATTCTGTTTTCACAATAGTCTCTTTTTTGTCAATAAACAGAAAATTATGGAAGATATCACTGCAAGGAAAATAATGAGACTCACTAGCCTTTTTTCAAATTTGCTTTCAAATATTACGTGTTTCATTCAGTTTTTATGACTTTTATTTCTGTTGTTCTCCCTTTCCCAACCCAGATATTTACATGCATTTGGGAAATACTCCAGAGACCATAACTACAAGTACTTTTAATGATACTACCTAATCATTTTCAGAAACCTGATGAATAGAAGGATGTGAGAAGCATTGAAGAAAGAAAATGCTAAGTGAAATTAGCCAGGCATGGTGGCCCCGTGCCTGTAATCCCAGCTACTTGGGAGGCTGAGGCAGGAGAATCGCTTGAACCCAGGAGGCGGAGGTTGCAGTGAGCCGAGATCGTGCCATTGCAATCCAGCCTGGGTGACAAGAGTGAAACTCTGTCTCAAAAAAAAAAAGAAAAGAAAAGAAAATGCTAGGTGATCTTCGAACACTATATTCCCTCTGGATAGATGAACTGAAAGCGACTCTTAGTAAATGGTGCTTAATTCTTTGTCTACAGATTGCTGCTCTCTGAACACTACAGTCGTCGAATCTCACAAGCATACGGTCTGATGAATGAACTATTATCTGAGTCAGTACAGCTACCAGCTGTACCACAGAAACCATTGCCTAACAAACCCAGCCCTACTCACTCTTCCAGATATCAACACTGCCCTTCTCCAAGAGGGTAAGACAAGGTTTGACATGCCATTTGGCAAGATAATGTCAGGCCTGATAAGAAGAAATGTAGCACTTTTGTGACCTAAGTTCAGTGCATTTGCATTTACCCTGCTTAGAGTTGTGATGATAAAGTGAAGGAAAAAAAGTAGTCTCATAATCATGAGGTCTTTATACATTGATATAATCACCAAGGAAAAAGGCAGAAATTGTGTTACATTTCTCACTAAGCTTACAGAGCATTTAGGTATTCCAGAAGTATGAAATTTAATATGTGTGCAGTCCTGTTTTATTTAGTTGTTGTTAATATTTGCCTCCATAATTTGCCTCCTAACTGCTCATCCTATTTTTCCGTTTGTCATCTGTCTTGCAGAAACAGCCAGTCCCCAGCTGCTTACCACTTCCCTTTCTGCTACCCACCCCAGACCTGCCCAGTTATGCTCATTGAACTGTAGCTACTATTATGTATTTTACTTTAATCACCTACAGAGGGGTTATATGTGAGTTCATTAGGCAGTAATTAATTAAACATAGAATGCTGAAGAAAACTACCCAAGTATAAAATTTCTTACGCATGGTCAACAAACATGCAAAGTTCTATTGATATCTGTTGGTGATCATAAGGTGAACATGAATTGGAGTACAGTGTTGTTAAGCATCACCACCTTTGACAAAATGAATTATTAGAATTATAAACATAATCACATAATTTAAGAGCCTAGAGGAGATACTACCAACACAAACCCAGATGTAATCAGATCATTTGTGTGTGTACTGTGGAGTTTACTTCAAATACCAAAGAATCCCATTGAGACTTTTCTAGAATAAAGCAGGGATTAAATACATATATAACTGCCCAGTATATGGATAATTTGAAATGGGGAGTGAGATAACCACAAAAAAATTTTGTGAAAAAAATGAAGTTTGAGGTATAAGATACAAAGAATAATTTGTTGAGAGTTATATGTTAAGTGTATCACTGAGGTACAGAATAGGCAGTATCAAGTGAATATAATGTGAGCTATACTTTGGTCCATTTTTTTCTTTAAAGTAATAGGATCTTGCTCTGTCACCCAGGCTGGAGTGCAGTGGCATTCACAGGTGCAATCATGGCACACCACAGCTTGACCCTCTGGGTTCCAGTGATCCTCCTGTCTCACCCTCCCCAGGAGCTGGGGCTGTAGGCCTGCGCTGCTGTGCCCAGCTTAATTTAGGCTTTTTGAAATATTAAAGTTTATCACTGATATGAGATTCTAGGAATATAATAATTATGTGATTTCTACTATAGAGAGAATCAACACGGTTACAGTTTTCTAATAAATCGACCTGGAAAAGTCAAATATATGTCCAAACCAAGTTACATCCATAAGAGAAAGTCTTTTGGGCAACCTCAAGGCTCACCTTGGCCACGTGGTAAGACTTAAAGCTTTTTTGTAAATTGTCTGATTTGGACCTATTCCTTCTTGTCTCCAAAGTTGTGTTTTCATTAGTAAAAGGTATAAGTCTTAGTAAAGAGGAGTTCTGATTTGAACAGAATGCAAAGCATTGATAAAGACTTAGCTGTAATTTTTTTTTTTTTTTCTGCTTTGAAGTAAGGCCCTAGGAATTTTTCTAAGTGAAAGGCTTTGTTTTTTTTTTCTGAGGCGGAGTCTCGCTCTCTCGCCCAGGCTGGAGTACAGTGGTGAGATCTCGGCTTACTGCAAGCTTCACCTCCCGGGTTCACGCCATTCTCCTGCCTCAGCCTCCCAAGTAGCTGGGACTACAGGCACCTACCACCATGCTTGGCTAATTTTTTGTATATTTTAGTAGAGATGGGTTTCACTGCATTAACCAGGATGGTCTTGATCTCCTGACCTGGTGATCCACCTGCCTCTGCCTCCCAAAGTGCTGGGATTACAGGCGTGAGCCACCACGCCCAGCCTTGAATGACTTTTTTTTTATTTTTCATTTTTTGAGACGGAGTTTTGCTTTTGTTTCCCAGGCTGGAGTGCCAGTAGTATGACCTCGGCTTACTACAACCTCCGCCTCCTGTGTTCAAGCGATTTTCCTGCCTCGGCCTCCCAAATAGCTGGGATTATAGGTATGCACCACCATGCCTGGCTAATTTTGTATTCTTAGAAGAGACGGGGTTTCTCCATGTTGGTCAGGCTGGTCTCAAACTCCTGACCTTGGGTGATCCGCCTGCCTTGGCCTCCCAAAGTGCTGAGATTACAGGCGTGAGCCACTGCAGCTGGCCGAATGGCTTTTTTATAATAGCATTTGAAGACTCAGGGTATTAGATATAACTTTTTTGGGAGTCTGTTTCTTTTGTATATCTGGCTAAAGATGTAGGCATTTGAACAAATCAAGTTCTGATAGATTGCAGGATGAATACATCACAGAAGAGAAATGCTAAGAAGCTCAGATTGAAATAATATCATGTTTTTATCCTTTGAAAATTTTCCACATTTCAAGGTGTATCCATTATTTACTAACCTTTCTTTAGTTAATTGTGCCATATTTGAGTTTTGATTACTAAAGTAAAACAGTTATTTGTAATATGTTTATATATTAAGAATGTATTATAATAGCTGACATGTAATATAAATGTATACATTTACAAATACAAAATAAGCCCAGTGCGGTGGCTCATGCCTATAATCCCAGCACTTTGGGAGGCCGAGGTGGGCAGATCACAAGGTCAAGAGACTGAGAACATCCTGGCCAACATGGTGAAACCCTGTCTCTACTAAAAATACTAAAATTAGCTGGGCATGGTGGTGTGCGCCTGTAGTCCCGGCTACTCTGGAGGCTGAAGCAGGAGAATCGCTTGAACCTAAGAGGTGGAGGTTGCAGTGAGCTGAGATCGCGCCACTGCACTCCAGCCTGGTGACAGAGCGAGACTCTGTCTCAAAAAAAAAAAAAAAAAGGTAAAATAACAACTAATTACGTGGCAGGTTCTGTTTATGTTCTTTAATTACAACCCTGTGAGATAGGTGCTATTATGTTCCCACTTTAAAGACGAGGAAACCAAGGCAGAGAGAAAGCTCAAATAATTGCCCAAGATCATACAACTAGGAAGTCGTAGAGCCAAGATTTAATCCTAGGGTTGGGTCTAGAGCCTACACACATAGAACCAACACTTCAATATGCTGCCTCAATTTAGAACATTGAAATTTCCATAAATCCCAATTCTTTAGATGAAACCCTTCGTGATTTGGTTAGCTCTTGGCTTTTTTTTTTTTTTTTTTTTTTTTTTTTGAGACAGTCTGTCACCCAGTCTGGAGTGCTGTGCCATAATCTTGACTCATGCACCCTTTGCCTCCTAGGCTCAACAGCCGTCTCCCACCTCAACCTCCCGAGTAGCTGTGATTATAGGTGTATGCTACCATTCTCAGCTAATTTTTATTTATTTGTTCGTTTTTTGTAGAGATAGGGGGGTCTCGCTGTGTTGCCCAGGCTGGTCTTGAACTCCTGAGCTCAAGCATCTACCCACCTCAGCCTCCCGAAGTGCCAGGATTACAGGTGTGAGCTATCATGCCTGACCAGCTCTTGGCTTTTTTGATTGACAAATTACAGTAAGAAAATACTGCTCTTTTAAAACTGAAATTTCAAAATAGTGAACCATACTTTTTAAAAAATATATTATTTTACACCTGATATATTTGCCAGAATTAAACACATATCTAAAATTGTCAAGGTTTTAAGAACATCTGATGGTTTCTTAACATCTGATGGTTTCTTAACATCTGATGAAAAAGTCTTGAATTATACAGAAATATGTCTTCCTGTTATATATGTTCAATTTCAAATCTTTATTTTTACCTTGTGCTTTGACAGTTGCTATGGCCTTAGCCTGTCTTTCTGTTAATCTCACCTGCCCTTGCTGGATTATGCTGAGGAGGTGCTCCTGCTACTCCTGGTCTCAGGAACCCTCAGCAACACTCATGCTCCTGCTACTCCTGGTCTCAGGAACCCTCAGCAACACTCATACCCACGCAGAAACGTCTAGACCCTCTGCTTGGCCTTCAGGCATCCTCTGTGTGTTCGCCTGTTTCCTTGACCTCCTTTCCCCATAGAACCTGTGCTGCTCAGCAGCTTGTTTTCCAACCACATGACGTGATTTGTGCTCCCTTATACCTTGAATGTCTCACTTCTGTGTGTCTAAAGACATTCCTAATCTTAATTATTTAGTTTGTCCAATCTGATATAATCAATTTGAAATTCTACATTCTCATTTCTAAATTGAGGCTTATATTTAATCTGCATGGTTGCTATGAGAATTAGAGATAATGGTGGCCAAAGTAGTTATTTTTCTGTTCTTTGAACCCTTAGTCACGTGTTTATGTCCCTCTTGAAGCACTACAACAGGCGTCCTGTTATTGTTACCTGTAAACTTCATGCCCCATACTAGAATACTTTGCAGCAGTATTCCCTTATTCATCTTCATATTACCCCTCACATTGAATCAATGAAATACTCAAACATTGAACAAATAGATAAATGGAAAAAATAGTTATTGAGCTTTTTGCCTAAGCATAGCTATTTATAAACAAATTATTGTTCAAGGATATTAATAGGCAGGTATTATAGTATTTATACCACGTCAGAGAATAATACCATATGCCTGGCTATTGTCCTGTCTTTTAATGCAAAGATAAAAGAGGCAGCTTGAGTGCTTGTGGATATTCTGACTTCTCTGCCTCAGTAGAGCAGGCTGTGGCTCCCCTTGTTCTTGTGGCCTCTGTCACACCCAGACCCAACCATTTCACCTGGCTACATTCAGAAGTTTCAGGTCCCCCAGTGTTTGGGAGAATGAAGGGAAACCCAGGCAAGACTGATTCCAGACCTTTTCCTAGTCAGTGATACAGATAACCTGAACTCACATAGGTCAAGTTAAGTCACTGCACATGTGGGGAGGTGAGGCTCCATCAAGATTTTCAAATGCACTGCAGTTCATTTGTAAATGAAGAGTTTTTCTTAATGTACTTGGGAGTTTGACTGTATGTTGCTTTCTATCTTGTGAAGCAGTATGTAGTTTTTGGCTAATTTCTTCAGCCCTGCTTCCATACTGTTAGGAGTTTGTTTGTTTGTTTTGACACAGGAACTCACTCTGTCACCCAGATGGAAGTGCAGTGGTGTGATCATGGCTCACTGCAACCTTGACCTCCCTGGCTCAGATGATCCTCCCACTTCAGCCTTTTTTTGTTTCTGTTTTTTGTTTGTTTGTTTGTTTTTTTGAGGCAGAGTCTTGCTCTGTCACCCAGACTGGAGTGCAGTGGTGTGATCTCAGCTCACTGCAACCTCTGCCCTCTAGGTTCAAGCAATTCTCCTGCCTCAGCCTTCGGAGTAACAGGGACTACAGGCTCACACCACCATGCCCAACTAATTTTTGTATTTTTTAGTAGAGACAGGGTTTCACTATGTTGGCCAGGCTGGTCACAAACTCCTGGCCTCAAGTGATCTGCCAGCTTTGGCCTCCCAAAATGATGGGATTACAGGCATGAGCCACCGTGCCTAGTGGTGTGTTAGACACCTCAGCCTCTTGAATGGCTGGGACTACTGGTGAGCACCACCACATCCAGGTAATTTTTAAATTTTTTCGTAGAGACGGAGTCTTGCCATGTTGTCCAGGCTGTTCTCAAACTCCTGGACTCAAGCAGTCTTCCCACGTTGGCCTCCCAAAGTGCAAGAATTACAGGCATAAGCCACCATGCCTGGCCAGGAGTAGTTTGTGTTATTGTTGCTTGTTTTATGTTTAGTTCTGTCAACTACAGTACAAAGATTATGTGATTAGTAACCGAGAAGCATCTTAGGCATAAAGAAGTAAAAGTCAGCTGGGCATGGTGGCTCATGCCTGTAATCCCAGCACTTTGGGAGGCTGAGGCAGGCGGATCACGAGGTCAGATGATCGAGACCATCCTGGCCAACATAGTGAAACCCCATCTCTACTAAAAATACAAAAAAGTTGCCGGGCCCACGCACCAGCAGTCCTAGCTGCTTGGGAGGCCGAGGCAGGGGAATTGCTTGACCCTGGGAGGCGGAGGTTGCAGTGAGCAGAGATTGCACCACTGTACTCCAGCTTGGTGACAGAGCGAGACTCCATCTCAAAAAAAAAAAAAAAAAAAAGAAATAAAAGTCTAAGTTTTAAAATCCCCTGAACTTAGGTTTATATCCCAGCTCTGCTGCTGATTTTTGCCCTCAGATAAGTTATCTGAAACCTACCTCACAGAGTTGTTGAGGATTATATTAATAAGAGAACATATTGCATAACATGGAAGTAAATGATTGTTATTAATCTTTGAGTTTAAGAAACTAATCATTCTGTTGATAAAATTTAACTTGGCATTTTGTCTAGGTGTTTACTGCTAAGAGGTGTATTATGTTCCTAGCTTTTCCAGTTGCCAGAAACGTCAAAACACATGTGCCGTTTGAAACAAGAGTATGGCTGTGCTTGAAGGATACCAGGTGTCAAAGCAGAGTGTTCCCTTTCTTTGTCTGCACTTATGTTTTGCCGCCTTGGTTCAAACCAGCCACCATTTATTGGGCCCCTACTGTGAATAGGTCTTGGTGAGCAGATTCAGAGCTGATCAGGAGAAGATGTCTGTCCTCAAATAACTCACTATATATAAAAATAATGAATGCCTATGGAAGGTTAATAATGTTTGTCTATACAGGAACTGCCACTTTCACCATACAGAAAAAAGCTGGTGGAGCCAAAGCATCAGTAAGAAAGGCTATGCAGTCTCCAGTTACCTTCCGAAAAGGTAAGGGATAAAGAAGATAAAGTTCTCAGACTTAATACTAAATTTTCTTTTTTTTTTTGAGACAGAGTCTCACTCTGTTGCCCAGGCTGGAGTGCAATGGCGCGATCTCGGCTCCTGGGTTCAAGCGATTCTCCTGCCTCAGCCTCCCCAGTAGCTGGGATTACAGGTGCCCACCACCGCATCCAGTTAATTTTTGTATTTTTCGTAGAGATGGGGTTTTGCCATGTTGGCCAGGCTGGTCTTGAACTCCTGACCTCAGGTGATCTACCCATCTTGGCCTCCCAAAGTCCTGTGACTATGCCTGGGCTTTAGCATGAGCCACTGTGCCTGGCCCTTAATACTAAATTTTTAAAAATTATAAATCACTCAATTTCAAATCTAGATTTCAGAATGGATGGTGTGACTCTGTGCTGCAGTGGTTCAGAGAGGAAGTTTTGGAGTAGCTTTATGGAATCAAGTTAACCACTTACTCTATAACCTTACACAAATTTCTAACCCATTTATGTATCCTTAATTTTCTCACCTGGAAAATACAGATTATAGTAGTGAGGATATATGTAACTACCTTGGTAGGTGAACAGGGTTTAACTATTATCTGTATCTTACTATGAGAACAGACATAGAGAAGTTAAATGACCTGTTCAGATCTCCTTAAAACAATAACAATAGTAGCTAACAGGTATAGAGCATTTACTCTATGCCAGGCATTATGTTCACACCTCATGTGCATTATCTCACTTGATCCTCACATTAAACCCAACGAAATCTGTGCAGTTATCCCCTATTGAAAGAACAGAACTAAATTTGGTAGGGGTAATTATTTTTTAAAAACCCACTGATTTGGCTGGGCGCGGTAGCTCACGCCTGTAATCTTAGCACTTTGGGAGGCCAAGGCGGGTGGATCACGAGGTCAAGAAATCGAGACCATCCTGGCCAACATGGTGAAATCCCGTCTGTACTAAAAATACAGAAATTAGCTGGGCGTGGTGGCATGCACCTGTAGTCCCAGCTACTCAGGAGGCTGAGGCAGAAGAATCGCTTGAACCCAGCAGGTGGAGGTTGCAGTGAGCCAAGATTGCACCACTGCACTCCAGCCTGGCAACAGAGTGAGACTCTGTCTCAAAACAAAACAAAACAAACCCCACTAATTTATATGTACTGTGAAAAATGATGAGAAATACGAAGTAATTAGCCTAGGCTTGGTATTATGCCTCTTTCTCTACTACTAGCTCATTACTTTGCAGATCCGTCGTTCAGTTTACCCCATCTCTTTTTACCTATGTCTAATCCATTATTTAACTCATTTATCAACTTTTGAATGTCTATGGCTGTATTTTCTAGACGATGTATTTGATACTTTTCCTACTCTTTTCCCCATGTACGCATTAAAACCCAAGTTTCTGGTCATTTGGATCAATTTGAATCCTCAAAGCATCATTTCCTGTGCTTGTGTATTAGTCTGTTCTCACGCTGCTAATACATACCCAGGACTGGGTAATTTAAAAGGGAGGTTTAATGGACTCACAGTTTCACATGGCTATGGAGGCCTCACAATCATGGTAAAAGGCAAAGGAGAAGCAAAGTCAAGTCTTACATGGTGGCAGGCAAGAGAGCATATTCAGGGGAACTCCCCTTTATAAAACCATCAGATCTCATGAGAACTCACTATCACAAGAACAGCAGCATGAAGGTAACTGCCCCCATGATTCAATTACCTCCCACCTGGCCCCTCCCACAGCACATGGGAATTATGGGAACTACAATTCAAGATGAGTTTTGGTTGGGGACACAGCCAAACTTTATCAGCTTCTAAATCCCATGCTAGCTTTTCTCTTTTTCAGTCTTTCCTTTTTATCCATTATGAATTATTTTCTAGTTTAGAGTACTCAATAGCTTTTTATTCTTTTCAAAGCAAATATCTAGCAATGTCTAGTTCAACAGATAAAATGTTCCCCAAATACAATGTTACCTCTCAAAACAGTTGAAATTACTTGTACCATTATATTGTTTTGTTTTTGAAAGTCCCAGAGATCCAGGGTTTTGTGTTCTTGAGGTCATTATAATGTAACATGAGGCCTTGCCCATAGAAAGCTGTACATACTTGTTTCATTGTTCAATGGTAACCCTGCCTCTGAAAGTTAGAAATGTGTATGACTCCAAGTTTCTAGCTTAAGTGCTTAGATAGACTGTGACCCACAAATTGACACAAGTAGAGCAAGAAAAGAAGCAGGATTTTCTTTGGGAATGGTGGAGGTAATAGGTTTAGTTTTATCATCCAGTTTCAGATTTCTCAGGCTAGACTCTGTAGACACTGTTTGGTGTTATGTTATAAAGAAACTGAGTGTCAGTGCCCATCATCTTAGAGAAAGAGTACTTCCTTTCTGAGGGAAGCCAGTGTACTTGGCAGCCTGGTTTCTGCTGTGGGGTGTTGTCTTGATCTGTAACTTACCTTTCACTCTAGAAAGCTTTCACTGTCCAATGGGGCAGGACAGTTTACCTCAAAAAGACTTATGCATGCTCAGTTTCACAGAAATTTTCTCATATTTTTTATATATATATATATATATATATTTTTTGAGACGGAGTCTTGCTCTGTCGCCCAGGCTGGAGTGCAGTGGCCGGATCTCAGCTCACTGCAAGCTCCGCCTCCCGGTTTTACGCCATTCTCCTGCCTCAGCCTCCCGAGTAGCTGGGACTACAGGCGCCCGCCACCTCGCCTGGCTAGTTTTTTGTATTTTTTAGTAGAGATGGGTTTCACTGTGTTAGCCGGGATGGTCTTGATCTCCTGACCTTGTGATCCGCCCGTCTCGGCCTCCCAATCATATTATATTTTTATCTCAAATTGGATATCCCAGATAAACCTTAGAAAAATGCATTATGATCTGAAAGGAAGGAAATTACAAAACCATCTCTAGGTAAAGCAAGGTGAGAGAAACCCAGTGATAGCCTCTCAAGGTTTGTAATACCCCATAGGTGAAGATTTATCCTAAAATGCAAGACTCTTAACTGTAATTTTAGTAGACTAGGTAGTGGTTTGATTTTGTCATTCTTTCTAGCTGGCAATAATCATGTTCATTTGACAAAACAAAAGTGTCAATGTCTAGATACCAAATTAATTGTAGCCAAGATGGGGTTGGGATTAGTTGATGTTTGTAGTCTTTGCTGATCTCTAGTCATATCATGAATACTTGAAGGATACTTCAGCACCCCACCTCCACTTGTTCCCATCTGCTTTGAAGTGGAAGCCTACTCTTGTGGTTGTGTTGCTTAACCACTCATTGGTTTCTCTTTCAGTCTCACTTTTTCTGTTTTAACGACTGTTTTCTTTTTTACCACAGTATTTGTTCTCATATGCATTCCTGTCATCTGCTTGTAGATTTTTTTCCTTTATAAGGTTTTTCATAATTTGTTCCTTATTAATATTTACTGAAATATTTACTGAAATAATTATTTACTGAATAATATTTACTGAAAAATAATTTACTGAATTATTTTAACATGGGACTTTCAGTGGCATTTCAAAATACTCTCTGATGTCTTTAAGTAGCAGAAAAAATGTCAAACCTTTTCAACTAGAGCATAGCTCTCACATTGGATATTACAGTGGCAGGTGCTACCAAATGATGTTAGCTTTGTTTCTTTTTCAGACTCTTGGGGCTAGTCAAAAGAAAAATCCCTAAGCTGTCTATACCACTGCTCCCTTCCCTTTGGCACTAATCCAGGAAGAAGCTTTTGGAAAGCTGCCACCTTGTGGATGCAAATTAATAGATCTATTCATATTTTACTTATAGATATGAAGATGATCTTAAAGGGCCCTCTAGGTATTATTATTCCTTCACCCTAAAGAATAGAAAGTAGGCTAGGCGTGGTGGCTCACGCCTGTAATCCCGGCACTTTGAGAGGCCGAGGCAGGCAGATCGTGAGGTCAGGAGATCGAGACTATCCTGGTTAACACGGTGAAACCCCATCTCTACTAAAAATACAAAAAAAAAAAAAAATTAGCTGAGCATGGTGGCAGGCACCTGTAGTCCCAGCTACTCAGGAGGCTGAGGCAGGAGAATGACGTGAACCCATGAAGCAGAGCTTGCAGTGAGATCACGCCACTGCACTCCAGCCTGGGTGACAGAGTGAGACTCTGTCTCAAAACACAAAAAAGAGTAGAAAGTTAATATATTAGCCCAGGTTCTAGGGTGGATCATCTCCATCATCTTGGGCAAATTGCATAACCTCTCTAAGCCTAACTTTCCTCATTTGCAAAATGGGCATAATAATGCTTTCTCCATAGAACTGTCAGGAAGAGTATTCACTCAGCAACTGCCCATTGAGCTCCTACAACATACCAGGCACTGTTACTCATGAACAACACACAGAAAGCAGCACATCGGTAAGGGAGAATGAGGCTGGCTAGTTGGAACTACTCTAGCAAGGACGGTTGAAGGTCTCTTTGAGAAGGTGAAACTCTTACTCCAGCTCTTAGTATGAAGCAAATTAAAAATTAAATAAAAATTTAGAAAAAGAGAAGGTGATGTTGAAGTGAAGATCTTGAATGATGAAAAGGAGATTGTTAGGTAAAGATAAGGCAAAACAGTTTCAGGCAGAAGTTCAAAGTTCTGGTAAGAGTGTTATATAAAGATAAGGCAGAACAGAAAGTTCAGAGCCCTGGTACAGAAACAAAGTTGGTATGACAGAAAAGATCAATATGGAAAAGTGACGAGAGATATGGTGGAAGAGATGGGCTAGATACTGTAGGCTAAGGCAAGGAGTTTGGATTTTACTTGAGATCCAGTGAGACTCCATTTTAGGCAATTAAGCAGAGAGATAATATATTTATGTTTTAGAACATGTGGAAAAAAAGAAGACGGCATACAAGGATAGATTGCTTGGGCTAGGGTTTTAACAGTGGAGTTGGGGAAACTGTTTGATTTGGATATATTTTGAAGATAGACAAAATTAGGACTTGCTGATGATTGGACATGTATAAGAAAGAAGGATGAGGAAGGGCACAGTGGCTCACGACTGTAATCCCAGCAGGTTGGGAGGCTGAGGCAGGCAGATCACTTGAGGCCAGGAGTTCCAGACCAGCCTGGCCAACATGGTGAAACCCCATCTCTACTAAAGATACCAAAATTAGCTGGGCATGATGGCGAATGCCTGTAATCCCAGCTACTCGGGAGGCTGAGACAGGAGAATCACTTGAATCCGGGAGGCGGAGGTTGCAGCGAGCTGAAATCGCACCACTACACTGCAGCCTGGGGACAGAGTGAGATTCCGTCTCAAAAAAAAAAAAGATAAACTACTGGATTTTAACCTGAGTGTCTCCTGGGATGGGGCAGTTTAGGGGTAAAAATTAACAGTGTGGTTTTGGACCTGTTAAAGTTCAGATGTTTATTGCACATCCAAGCAAAGATTTTAAGAAGGGGCAGTTAGCTTTATGAGACTGGAGGTACAGGTTTTAGAGAGTTATCAGCATGTAGGTGATATTTAAAGCCATGGAACTAAATGAAGTTAGCTAGGGAAAGCAGAGGTGTGTTAGAAAATCCGAAGACCAGGCATGAATGTCTGGTGAGTTCAAGGGACTGAATGTAAAAGTGCTTATTAGCCCATACTAAATGCCAAAGTGTGTGCTGTGATTGTTTTGGGGGCTTTATTTCTTGGAGATACCCTCAGCTTCAAGTACATAAGGTTGGTAGAGTTACAAAAGACAAAGAGGGCCCAAACTTCAGCACTGTCCTACTTCTTCTTCCTGCTTCAGGGAGCCACGTGACTGCTTGTTTGGGATCTATATTTACTTCCCATCTTGCCCCATGTCTTGGGTGTTTCTTTATGAAATCATCTTGAAGGGTAGAACATGCTGTGACACTGGCTTTGGAACATTGTGTTAGGTGAGGTAGGCTCCTCTAGGGCTTTGTGCGGAGAAAACTTATTGGTTTGTGGGTTTACTAAGCTGCTTCTGGGCATTAGCTGGAATGAAAGTTTCTTTTCAACAAATACTGATACATGCAGTAAGAAGAAAGAGGGTCATAATGTGTTGTCACCACATTCACTGTGATGCCTTTGCCCAAAGGCAGATTGTAAGCATTAAGCCTGGGTGAAGAAGCCCAAAGCATTGCTTCTAAGAAGTTTTCACGGCCGGGCGCGGTGGCTCACGCCTGTAATCCCAGCACTTTGGGAGGCCGAGGCGGGCGGATCATGAGGTCAGCAGATCGAGACCATCCTGGCTAACACGGTGAAACCTCGTCTCTACTAAAAATATAAAAAAATTAGCCGGACATGGTGGCGGGCGCCTGTAGTCCCAGCTATTGGGCAGGCTGAGGTAGGAGAATGGCGTGAACCTGGGAGGCGTAGCTTGCAGTGAGCTGAGATCGCGCCACTGCACTCCTGCCTGGGAGACAGAGCAAGACTCCATCTCAAAAAAGAAAAAAAAGAAGTTTTCACAAGACTATCCGTAAAAGACAGGGAAGGCACAGGTTTCAGAGTTCACCCAACTTTGATGTGAAGACCTCTCCACAGTTCTGTTATATCTGTGGCCTCTCCTCACTAAATTTTCTTGTCTTAGAGATTAATTACTAATAGTTTTCAAATCCAAAGAAGGCTGGAATTCATTTTCCATCTCGTACACTGACAGGATACGAATTGTTCGAACCCTAAAGTGAACCATATCCAGACCTTATGATTTGAATATTATTTAAAATGTGACTACCTTTGCTTTGATGATAAAAGTCACAATTAACAAATGAGTTAATCAATCAATCAATCCCAATGTATGCTTTGTTCTTACCCCTTAAAAGGCTCTAATGCTCCGTGTCGTAGTCAGCAGCATACAAAAAAACATGGAAATGCTGGACTTGCACCTCAGACCAAGCAGGTGTGTGTGGAGTATGAGAGAGAGGAGACTGTGGTGAGTCCCTGGACGATACCTTCAGAAATCCGTAAGATTCTTCATGACAGCCACAATTCCCTTCTACAAGTAAGCATTGTTCTAGATTTTGTTTGTCTAGTGATTGCTCTATGTTCTTCAGGTTTTTTGTTTGTTTTTTAGTTTGTTTTTTGTGGGATGTGGAAATACTGAAAGGTTGTTAGGTCAGTTTGAAATCGTGATGCAAAGCATCTTCCCTTTTGGCTTAGTACTCCAGCATTTATCTTTCAGAATTCTCTGTGACTGTATTTTTTAACTAAAAAATGACCAAAATATAAGAACATAAAATTGTACTACAAGTATCAACATCCATTCTTCCCTGTCTTTGAATCCAGTGCCAGCATCTTGTTGTGTGAGATGATGTTCAGCTCTTGTCCATCTGGATGTGCTGGGCAATCACAGCCCTATTTCCTGGCACATTTCCTTCAGCCCTTTGATGGATGAACAACTCTAGAATTTTTGAAAGCTTAGTTCACATTCCAGGTTTTTTTGTTTTTGTTTTTCTGTTTGTTTTTAGGGGCTAGGACCACAACTGACTATCTTTTCAATTCAATAGGACTTGTCTCCAACTGAAGAGGAAGAGCCAGAGCATTCTTTTGGGGTGGGCGGCATGGACAGCGTGTCTGAGAGCACTGGCAGCATCCTCAGCAAGCTGGACTGGAATGCCATCGAAGACATGGTGGCCAGCGTGGAGGACCAGGGCCTGTCTGTCCACTGGGCCCTGGACCTGTAAGACCTGGATATCATTCTGTTTCCATACACAGGCCAGCACCTCAGTAATGTGGTTCTGAAAGATTAACAGGTTTAAGGGACAGAAGCAATGAAAGAAGCAATGTGAATTTTCCATCTGCTATCATATTGTTAACTGGATTAGCCATTTCAAGAGGAAAAATAAACATTTCTCAATAACTTTGCCTTCATGGGGAAAAGGTTGACTATTGATGTATTATATGTTTTTGTATTTGATGCATCATTAAGCATAATTTTTAAAATGATAAGTACCTTTCAAGCCAAGTTTGCATAACCTACTTTCAATAAAACATTCTATCTTGCCTCCTCCTTTATTACCCTCTGAGTTTTGAGAAACAACCATATATAGATTAATCTAATAGGGAAAAAAATTCTTTTCTTTGAGAAGAAAATCACAGTCTCACCTGAGAACTCAATTATGAACCCTATTTTAAAACACCTATGCAGGGTTTAGCCTAGGAGTGAAAAGAAAAACCAACTACACTTTACCAACCATGAATTTCTAAATAAGCCAAGTTTCATGGAGGCCAGGAGATCTTCTGTCTTCTGCCTTGCAGCCTGAAGCCTTGGAGGAAGAAACAGGCGTGGATGCTTTGGGCAGGAAAGTAGGGGAATATGACTCCATGCTCTAGAAGGCTTATCTTAAATTTGTAATAACCATGGTACAGAGACCTGGTTAGTTTTTGGTATTGAGCTCCAACTGTGTTATAGTTTTAAGAGATAATTTTTATGAGAATTGACTTAGAACCAGGATCCTTCAACTACTTCATCAATGTTTGGTATAATATCAAAGCACACTATTATCTGAAAAAGCAATTAAATACCCTTTTTTTCCAAATATCTACCTGTGTGAAGCCAGATTTTACAACATATGCAGCAAGTTGAATGCAGAAGCAGGTATGGTAATTCAGCTGCCTTCTATTAATTTGTTGAACTATAAAACAGTGCCACTCTCCTTACTAAATTGTTTTAGAAAATAACTTTATATGCTAACATTATTTTTAATTGTCATTTAATTGTCATTGTCATTTAAAATATTTTACAATGTTTTCTGTTTCTTTTTTGTGTATTCTATGGGTATTGATACATGATAGTTGTACATTTTTAATGGGGTGCATGTGATATTTTAATACATGCATACAATGTTTAGCAATGAAATCAGGGTAATTGGGATATTCATCACCTCAAACATTTATCATTATTTGTGTTAGAAACATTCCAAACCTTTTCTTCTAGCTATTTATCCATTGTTGGATACTTACATCCATTTTATATCTTAGCTGTTGTGAATAGAGCTGCAATAAATGTGGGAGTGCAGATATCTCTTTGATATACTGATTTTCTTTCTTTTGGATATATACCCAGCCATGGGATTGCTGGATCATATGGTAGTTCTATTTTTAATTATTTGAGGAACCTCCATACTGTTTTCCATAGCTGCTATACTAATTTGCATTCCCACCAAGGCTGTATGAGCATTCCCCTTTATCTGTATGCCCACAAGCATTTATTTTCCATCTTTTCTATAGTAGTCATTTTAACCGGGGTGCAACAATACCTCATTATGATATTGACTTGCATTTTTCTGATGATAGTAGTATCGAGCATTTTTCCATATACCTGTTGGCCATTTGTATGTCATTTTTAAAAAATGTCCATTCAGATATTTTGTCCATTTTGTAGTAGGATTCTTTTTTGTTACTAAATTGTTTTAAGTTCTTTATATATTGTGGTTATTTTTTTTTTTAATTTATTTATTATTATTATACTTTAAGTTGTAGGGTACATGTGCATAACGTGCAGGTTTGTTACATATGTATACTTGTGCCATGTTGGTGTGCTGCACCCATCAACTCGTCATTTACATCAGGT
>NW_012107408.1:117011-123100 GCF_000951045.1 Mandrillus leucophaeus
GCAATGCCTCGCCCTGCTTCAGCTCTCGCTGGTCGGGCTGCAGCAGCTGACCAGCATCGATCGTCCGGCACTCCCCAGTGAGATGAACCCAGTACCTCAGTTGAAAATGCAGAAATCACTGATCTTCTGTGTCGCTCGCGCTGGGAGTTGGAGACTGGAGCTGTTCCTATTCGGCCATCTTGCTCCGCCTATATTGTGGTTATTAATCCTTTGTTAGAGGGGTAGCTGGCAAATATTTTCTCCCATTCTTTAGGTTGTCTTTTCACTTGTTAATTGTTTTCTTTGCTGTGCAGAAGCTTTTCAGCTTGATGTAATTCTATTTGTGAATTTTTGCTTTCATTGCCTGTGCTTTTGAGGTTTTACTCAGAAAAAAATCTCTGCCTAGACGAGTGTCCTGAAATACTTCCCAAATGTTTTTTTCAAGCAGTTTCATAGTTTCAGTTCTCACATTTAAGTCTAATCTATTTTGGTTTTATATATGATTTATACGGATGTAGTTTCATTCTTCTACAATGGACATCTAGTTTTCTTGGCAGCATTTATTGAAGAGGAGGGTATCCTTTCCCCATTGTATGTTCTTGATGTCTTTGCCAAAAATGAGCTGACTGTAAATGCATGGATTTATTGATAGTTCTTTTTTTTTTCTTTGAGACAGGATCTCACTTTGTTCTCCAGGCTGGAGTGCAGTGGTGTGATGTTGGCTCACTGCAGCCTTGACCTCCCAGGCTCAAGCGATCCTCCCACCTCGACCACCCAAGTAGCTGGGACTAGGTG
This sequence comes from Mandrillus leucophaeus, assembly GCF_000951045.1. Classification (NCBI taxonomy): domain Eukaryota; kingdom Metazoa; phylum Chordata; class Mammalia; order Primates; family Cercopithecidae; genus Mandrillus; species Mandrillus leucophaeus. The sequence goes on from NW_012107408.1 coordinate 117,786, forward strand.
CATGCCACCATGCCTGGCTAATTTTTTGTGATTTTCATAGAGACAGTGTTTCATGTTGCCCAGGCTCCTCTGGAACTCCTGAGTTCCAGTGATCCTCCCACCTTGGCCTCCCAAAATGCTTGGATTAGAGGGATGGGCCACCGCACCCAACCTATTGATGGGTTCTTTATTCTGTTCTATTGGTCTATGTGTTTTTATGCCAGTTCCGTGCTGTTTTTGTTATTATAACTGTGTAATAATAACACAAGGAGAGATGGAATTTCACTCTTGTCGCCCAAGCTGGAGTGCAATGGCACAATCTCGGCTCACTGCAACCTCCGCCTCCCGGGTTTAAGTGATTCTTCTGCCTCAGTCTCCTGAGTAGCTGGGACTACAGGCACCTGCCACCATGCTTAGCTAGTGTGTGTGTGTGTGTGGGTGTGTGTGTGTGTGAGTAGAGATGGGGTTTCACAATGTTGACCAGGGTGGTCTCAAACTCCTTACCTCAGGTAATCTGCCTGCCTTGGCCTCCCAAAGTGCTGGGATTACAGGCATGAGCTACCACACTCGGCTGAATTATGGTGTATTATTATTATTATTTTTTAGACAGAGTCTCACTTTGTCACCCAGGCTGGAGTCCAGTGGCGCAATCTTGGCTTACTACAACCTCTTCCTCCCGGGTTCAAGCGATTCTTGTGCCTCAGCCACCTGAGTAGCTGGGACTAAAGGCATGTGCCATCATGCCCGGCTACTTTTCTGTATTTTTAGTAGAGATGGGGTTTCAGCTTGTTGACCAGGCTGGTCTCTTAACTCCTGACCTCAGGTGATCAGTCCCCCTAGACCTCCCAAACTGCTGGAATTACAGGCATGAGCCACCACACCTATCCTGGAGCATAGTTAGAGCCCAATGCAGAGACTCTAAGAACCATGGTAAAACTACAGGAGCTGATAACCAGAATAACCAGTTTAGAGAGGAACAAAACTGACCTGATAGAGCTGAAAAACACAACACAAGAAATTTACTGTGCAGTCACAAGTATCAGTAACAGAATAGGCCAAGTGGAGAAAAGAATCTCAGCTTGAAGACTATCTTTCTGAAATAAAACAAGCAGACAAGAATAAAGAAAAGAGAGTGAAAAGGAACTAATAAAACTCCGAGAAATATGAGATTATGTAAAAAGACATCCTGTGACTGGGGTACCTGAAAGAGATGGGGAGAATGGAACCAAGTTGGAAAACACACTTCAGGATATCATCCAGGAGAACTTCCCCAACCTAGCAAGACAGGCCAACATTCAAATTCAGGAAATCCAGAGAACCCCAGTAAGATACTTTACAAGAAAACCCCAAAACATACCATCATCACATTTGCCAAGGTCAAAATGAAAGAAGAAGTGTTAAGGGCAGCCAGAGAGGCCAGGTCACCTAAAAAAGTAAGCCTATCAGACTAACAGCACATCTCTTAGTGGAAACCCAACAAGCCAGAAGAGATTGGGGGCCAATATTCAACATTCTTAAAGAAAAGAGTTGTCAACCCAGAATTTCATATTCGGCCAAACTAAGCTTCATAAATGAAAGAAATAAGCTCCTTTTCAGACAAGCAAATGCTGAGCGAATACATCTCCACCAAGCCTGCCTTGCAAGAGCTCCTGAAGGAAGTACTAGATGTGGAAAGGAAAAACCATTAACAGCCACTTTAAAAGCACACTGAAGTATACACATCAGTGACACTATGAAGGAACCACATAAAAAGTCTGCAAAATAACCAGTTAGCATCATGATGACAGGATCAGATTCACACATAAAAATATTAACCTTAAATGTAAATGGGCTTAATGCCCCAATTAAAAGACATAAAATGGCAAACTGGATAGAGTCAAGCCCCATCAGTATTCTGTCTTCAAGAGACACATGTCACATCCAAAAACACACATATGCTCAAAATAAAGGGAGGGAGGAAAAATGGAAAACAGAAAAAAGCTGGGGTCACAATCCTGGTTTCTGACAAAACAGACTTTAAACCAACAAAGATAAAAAAAAGAAGGCCATTACATAGTGGTAAAGGGTTCAATTCATCAAGAGCTAACTATCCTAAATATGTATGCACCCAATATAGGAGCACTCAAATTCATAAAGCAAGTTCTTAGAGACCTTCAAAGAGACTTAGATTCCCACACAGTAATAGTGGACACTTTAACACCCCACTGACAATATTAGATCATCAAGACAGAAAATTAACAAAGATATTCAGGACCTGAGCTCAGCTCTGGATCAAGTGGACCTGATAGATATCTACAGAACTCTCCATTCCAAAACAACAGAATATACATTATTCTCATCACATGGCACTCTAAAATTGATCACGTAATTGGAAGTAAAACACCCCTCAGCAAATGCAAAAGAACTGAAATCAAACTGCTCAGACCACAGCACAATCAAGTTAGAACTCAAGAAACTCACTCAAAACCACACAACTACATGGAAATTGAACAACCTGCACCTGAATGACTCTTGAGTAAATGAAATTAAGGCAGAAACCAAGAAGTTATTTGAAACTAGTGAGAACAAAGAGACAATGTACCAGAATCTCTGGGACACAGCTAAAGCAGTGTTAACAGGGAAGTTTATAGCACTAAATCCCCACAACAAAAAGATCTCAAAGCAACAACCTAACATCACAACTAAACTAGAGTCCAGGCATGGTGGCTCATGCCTGTGATCCCAGCACTTTGGGAGGCCGAGGTGGGTGGAGTGGTTGAGCTCAGGAGTTTGAGACCAGCCTGGTTAACATGGTGAAACCCTGCCTCTACTAAAATTACAAAAATTAGCCAGGCATGGTGGTGCATGCCTGTAATTCCAGTTACTTGGGAGGCTGAGGCAGGAGAATTGCTTGAACCTGAGAGATGAAGGTTTCAGTGAACCAAGATTGCACCACTACACTCCAGCCTGGGCAACAGAGCGAGACTCCATCTCAAAAAACAAACAATAGCTAGAGAACCAATAGCAGACAAATCCCAAAGCTAGCAGGAGACAAGGAATAACCAAGATCAGAGCAGAACTGAAGGAAATAGAGACATGAAAAAAACCCTTCAAAAATTAATCCAGTTTTTTTTAATTAATAGACTGCTAGCTAGAATAATAAGAAAAGAGAGAACCAAATAGACACAATGAGAAATGATAAAGGGGATATCACCACTGATCCCACAGAAATACAAACAACCATAGAGAATACTATAAACACCTCTATGCACATAAATTAGAAAATCTTGAAGAAATAGATAAATTCCTGGACATATACACCCTCCCAAGACTGAACCAGGAAGAAATTGAATTCCTGAATAGATCAAGAACAATTTCTGAAATTGAGTCACTTATAAATAGCCTACCAACCAAAATAAGCCCAGGACCAGACGGATTTACAGCTGAATTTTAAAAGAGGTACAAAGAAGAGCTAGTACCATTTTTACTGAAACTATTTCAAGCAATTGAAAAGGAGCAACTCCTCCCTCATTTTATAAGGCCAGCATCATCCTAATTCCAAAACCTGGCAGAGATACAACGAAAAAAGAAAACTTCAGGCCAATATCCCTGATGAACATTGATGCAAAAATTCTCAATAATACTAATAGTGGCAAACCAAATCCAGCAGCACATCAAAAAGCTTATCCACCATGATCAAGTTGGCTTCCTCCCCAGGATGCCAGGTTGATTCAACATATGCAAATCAATAAATGTAAGTCACATAAACAGAATGAAAGACAAACCACATTATTATCTTGACACAGAAAAGGCCTTTGATAAAATTCAACATCCCTTTATGTTAAAAACTCTCAATAAGCTAGGTATTGAAGGAACATACCTCTAAATAATAAGAGCCATGTATGACAAACCCACAGCCAGTATCATACGGAATGGGCAAAAGCTGGAAGCATTCCCCTTGAAAACTGGCGTAAGACAAGGATACCCTCTCACCCCTCATATTCAACATAGTATTGGAAATTCTGACCCAAATCACAGGGTCCTGAGGCGACATTCATCCTCAGTTTACGAAAACATGACGGGATTAAGATATTAAAGTAAAGACAGGCATAGGAAATCACAAGGATATTCATTGGGGAAGTGATAAGTGTCCATGAAATCTTCACAATTTATGTTCAGAGATTATAGTAAAGACAGGCATAAGAAATTATAAAAGTTTTAATTTTGGGAACTAATAAATGTCCATGAAACCTTCACAATTTATGTTTTTCCGCCACGGCTTCAGCTGGTCCTTCCATTTGGGGTCCCTGACTTCCTGCAACATGCCTGGGTAATTTTTGTATTTTTAGTAGAGATAGGGTTTCACCATCTTGGTCAGGCTGGTCTGAACTCCTGATCTCGTGATCCACCTGCCTCAGTCTCCCAAAGTGCTGAGATTACGGGCGTGAGCCACCATGCCTGGGCTTCTGTGAGTAGGTTTTAAAGTACCCAAATACTATTGTATTGGAGTCTGTCTCTTCCTTTAGATCTAGTAATGTTTGTTTTATATATCTGGGTGCTTCAGTATTGGGTGCATATATATTTAGAAATGCAGTATTCTATTGATGAATTAATTGCTTTGTCATTATATTATGATCTTCATTGTCTTTTTACTGTTGTTGTTTTACTGTCTTATCTTTTAAATAGGACATTTAATCCACTCACAGTTAGGGTTATTATTGAGATGTGAGGACTCATTCCTGAAATGAATCCTCTCCATTTTTGTTTGTGTGAGAGAGACTTTATTTCTCTTTTGTTTATGAAAGCTTCCTTGGCTGGGTATAGAATTCTTGTTTGGCAGGTTTTTGTTTTATTTTCCTCTCAGCACTTTGAATATATCATCCCATTCTCTCCTGGCCTGTGAAGTTTCTGCTGAGAAATCCTCTGTTACTCTGATGAAACTTCCCTTGTATGTGACTAGACACTTCTCTCTGCCTTTAACTTTTCACAGTTTGACCATAATGTGACAGGCAGAAGACCTTTGGGTTGTTATCTATTTGTGGGTATCTGAACTTCCTTTATCTGGATGTCTAAATGTCTTGCTATACTTGGAAAGTTTTCAGTCATTATTTTGGTAAAAGGTTTTTTATGCCAGTGATCTTCTCTTCACCTTCTGGAACAAACAAATCCATATATTTGGTTGCTTTATGCTGTCCCATGTGTCATGTAGACTTTGCATTCTTTTTTATGAGGTTTTTTTTTGTTTTGTTTTTGGGGTTTTTTGTTATTGTTGTTTGAGAACATTCCGTGCGCTGTTGAGAAGATTGTCTATTCTGCAGCAATTGGATGAAATGCACATATATTTATTGTTTTTTTTT
>NW_012107408.1:123150-136340 GCF_000951045.1 Mandrillus leucophaeus
AGTAAAGACAGGCATAAGAAATTATAAAAGTTTTAATTTTGGGAACTAATAAATGTCCATGAAACCTTCACAATTTATGTTTTTCCGCCACGGCTTCAGCTGGTCCTTCCATTTGGGGTCCCTGACTTCCTGCAACATGCCTGGGTAATTTTTGTATTTTTAGTAGAGATAGGGTTTCACCATCTTGGTCAGGCTGGTCTGAACTCCTGATCTCGTGATCCACCTGCCTCAGTCTCCCAAAGTGCTGAGATTACGGGCGTGAGCCACCATGCCTGGGCTTCTGTGAGTAGGTTTTAAAGTACCCAAATACTATTGTATTGGAGTCTGTCTCTTCCTTTAGATCTAGTAATGTTTGTTTTATATATCTGGGTGCTTCAGTATTGGGTGCATATATATTTAGAAATGCAGTATTCTATTGATGAATTAATTGCTTTGTCATTATATTATGATCTTCATTGTCTTTTTACTGTTGTTGTTTTACTGTCTTATCTTTTAAATAGGACATTTAATCCACTCACAGTTAGGGTTATTATTGAGATGTGAGGACTCATTCCTGAAATGAATCCTCTCCATTTTTGTTTGTGTGAGAGAGACTTTATTTCTCTTTTGTTTATGAAAGCTTCCTTGGCTGGGTATAGAATTCTTGTTTGGCAGGTTTTTGTTTTATTTTCCTCTCAGCACTTTGAATATATCATCCCATTCTCTCCTGGCCTGTGAAGTTTCTGCTGAGAAATCCTCTGTTACTCTGATGAAACTTCCCTTGTATGTGACTAGACACTTCTCTCTGCCTTTAACTTTTCACAGTTTGACCATAATGTGACAGGCAGAAGACCTTTGGGTTGTTATCTATTTGTGGGTATCTGAACTTCCTTTATCTGGATGTCTAAATGTCTTGCTATACTTGGAAAGTTTTCAGTCATTATTTTGGTAAAAGGTTTTTTATGCCAGTGATCTTCTCTTCACCTTCTGGAACAAACAAATCCATATATTTGGTTGCTTTATGCTGTCCCATGTGTCATGTAGACTTTGCATTCTTTTTTATGAGGTTTTTTTTTGTTTTGTTTTTGGGGTTTTTTGTTATTGTTGTTTGAGAACATTCCGTGCGCTGTTGAGAAGATTGTCTATTCTGCAGCAATTGGATGAAATGCACATATATTTATTGTTTTTTTTTTGTTTTGTTTTGCTTTTTAATTTTTTAAAAAATGAGATGGGGTCTTGCTATGTTGACCAGGCTGGTCTCGAACTCCTGGCCTCAAGTGATTCTTCCACCTCTGCCTCTTAAAGTGCTGGGATAATAGGTGTGAGCCACCATGCCTGGCCGTGTTTTTATATCCTTTTGGTTAAATGATCCCTTTATCATTATATAATGACTTTCTTGGTTTCTTTCTTTTTTTCTCCACACTGTTTTCCATAGTGGCTGTACGAGTTTATATTCCAACCAGCAGCGTAGAAGTGTTCCCTGTTCACCGCATCCATGCCAACATCCATTGTTTTGATTTTTTTTTTTTTTTTAATTATTATGGCCATTCTTGCAGGAGTAAAGTGGTATCACATTGTGGTTCTGATTTGCATTTCCCTGATCATTAGTGATGTTGAGCATTTTTTCATATGTTTGTTGGCCATTTGTATATCTTCTTTTGAGAATTGTCTATTCATTTCCTTAGCCCACTTTTTGATGGGATTGTTTGCTTTTTTCTTGCTGATTTGTTTGAGTTCATTGTAGATTCTGGATATTAGTTCTTTGTCAGACACATAGATTGTGAAGATATTTCTCCCACTCTGTGGGTTATCTGTTTACTCTGCTGACTGTTCCTTTTACCATGCAAAAGCTCTTCAGTTTAATTAAGACCCAGCAATTTATCTTTGTTTTTACTGTATTTGCTTTTAGGTTCTTGGTCATGAAATCCTTTCCTAAGCCAATCTCTAGAAGGGGTTTTCCAATGTTATCTTCTAGAATTTTTATATTTTCAGGTCTTATATTTAAGTCCTTGATCCATCTTGAGTTGATTTTTGTATAAGGTTAGAGATGAGGATCCAGTTTCATTTTCCTACATGTGACTAGCCAATTATCCCAGCACCGTTTGTTGAAAGGTTGAAAACCGTTATGTTTTTGTTTGCTTTGTCAAAGATCACTTGGCTGTAAGTATTTGGGTTTTTTTCTGGTTTCTCTATTCTGGTCTATTGGTCTATGTGCCTTTTTTAAAATACCAGTATCATGCTGTTTTGATCGCTATGGCCTTATAGTTTGAAATCAGGTAATGTGATACCTCTAGATTTGTTTATTTTGCTTAGTCTTGCTTTGGCTATGCGGGCTCTTTTTTGTTTCCATATGAATTTTAGAATTTTCTTTTCTAATTCTGTGAAGAATGATGGTGGTATTTTGATGGGAACTGCGTTGAATTTGTAGATTGCTTTTGGCAGTATGGTCATCTTTACAATATTATTCTATCCATCCTTGAGCATGAGATGTGTTTCCATTTGTTTGTGTCATCTATGATTTCCTTCAGCAGTGTTTTGCAGTTTCCCTTGTAGAGGTCTTTCATCTCCTGGGTTAGGTATATTCCTAAGTATTTTATTTTTTGCAGCTATTATGAAAGGGGTTGAGTTCTTGATTTGTTTCTCAGTTTGGTTGCTGTTGGTGTATAGCAGAACTACTGATTTGTGTACATTAATTTTGTATCCAGAAACTTTGCTGAATTATTTTATTAGCTCTAGGAGTTTTTTGGAGGAATCATTAAGGTTTTCTGGGTAAACAATTATATCATCAGCAAACAGAGACAGTTTGACTTCCTCTTTACTGATTTGGATGCCCTTGATTTATTTCTCTTATCTGGTTGCTCTGGCTAGCATTTCCAGTACTGTGTTGAAGAGGAGTGGTGAGAGTGGGCATCCTTGTTCCAGTTTTCAGGGGGAATGCTTTCACTTTTCCCCATTCAGTATTATGTTGGCTGTGGGTTTGTCAAAGATGTCTTTTATTACATTGAGGTATGTCCTTTGTATGCCGATTTTGCTGAGAGTTTTAATCATAAAGGGATGCTGGATTTTGTCGAATGCTTTTCCTGCATCTGTTGAAATGATTATGTGATTTTTGTTTTTAATTATGTATATGTGGTGTATCACATTTATTGACTTGAGTATATTAAACCACCCCTGCATTCCCGTTACGAAACCCACTTGATCAAGGTGGATTGTCTTTTTGATATGTTGTTGGATTCTGTTAGCTAGCATTTTGTTAAGGATTTTAGCATCTATATTCGTCAGGGATATTGGTCTGTAGTTTTCTTTTTTGGTGATGTCCTTTCTTGGTTTTGGTATCAGGGTGATACTGGCTTCATAGCATGACTTAGGAGGGTTCCCTCTTCCTCTGTCTTGTGGAATAGTGTCAATAGGATTAATGCCAATTCTTCTTTGAATGTTTGGTAGAATTCTGCTGTGAATCTGTCTGGTCCTGGACTTTTTTTTTGTTGATAATTTTTAAATTACCATTTCAATCTTGCTGCTTATTATTGGTCTGTTCAGGTTATCTAATTCTTCCTGATATAAGGTAGGAGGGTTGTATCTTTCCAGGAATTTATGCATTTCTTCTAGGTTTTCTAGTTTATGTGCATTGAAGTGTTCATAGTAGCCTTGAATGATCTTTTGTATTTCTGTGGTATCAGTTGTAATATCTCCTGTTTCATTTCTTATTGAACTTATTTACATTTTCTCTCTTCTTTTCTTAGTTAATCTTGCTTATGGTCTATCAATTTTATTTATCTTTTCAATGAACCAGGTTTTTGTTTCATTTATTGTTTGTATTGTTTTTTGTTTTAATTTCACTTAGTTCTGCTTTGATCTTGGTTATTTCCTTTCTCCTGCTAGGTTTGGGTTTGGTTTATTCTTGTTTCTCTAACTCCTTGAGGTGTTACCTTAGATTGTCTGTGCTCTTTCAGACAATTTGATGTAGGCCTTTAGGGCTATGAACTTTCCTCTTAGCACTGCCTTTGCTGTATCCCAGAGATTTTGATAGAAGTTCATTAGACACATTTTTGGCCAGGTTATCTACAAAGGCAACTGTTTGTACTGACTCAGTAATAGATGCCACAGCAATGCTAGCAGTTGCTAGGATGACTATGGCTGAGACTATAAAGGCCATAAATGTAGCTATGAGACTTTTGTGTCTGACCTGGGACAGGGCATGGTCTAAGGTGGCAAGGGCAGAGGATCTTTGCCAATCACATGTCAAATTGACTGGTATGAATGCCTCAGATTGTCTCCTTAATACCATGACACTAGTAATATTTAGATCAGATATATTGTAATTAGTGTTACGTGAGGCAAACCAAGCCTGTCCCTGCACCTGGGTCACAAATGTGGAGTTTTGGGGTGAAATAGAAATATTGGTTCCCATAAAGAAAACATGGATGGGTAGTGCAAATCAGCTGTAACTGATCAGTATGATGGTTATACTATTGTTGTTACTGGAATTATGACATGCTCCATGCCAGGTGTCAAGGGAGGTGCCAAGATGTCCCAGGTGCCATAAAGTGTCTTGGGGCGGCATGGACTTTACTTGGGGTCTGGGATATTCCATCCCCCCATTGACCCAAATCATAGGCGAATGGGACATGGCTATGAAACTGTGATTGATGCCTTGACAGATGAGGACATCAGTAAGGCTGCCCTGCAAATGGCTGTGGGGACTCCAGTCTAAGATGTTATCATTGCCTAACTGGAGGCTGTGGGCTTGTGCCCCGTGACAGACCTCCCAGCTAAAGTGAAATCCATTACTTTCCCAGTTTTGCCCTTTAGCACAGGAAGGAATGTTTGGGAAAGCAGCATTGATTGCATTACCTGGTTTGAAGCTACCTGCAACTAAGGCTGTTAAGACATTTTCTTTGCCATGATGTGGCCATAATTGTGTTTGGGCAGATACACAGTAAGTGTTAGAACCTTTTTAACTTACACACAGTGGGAAGATGGTGGAGTGATATGTAGTGTTATCTGGCACCTTAGTCTAATGTGTGCCATTACTTAGGGACCCCACTGGGTGTAAATCTATTCCTCCTAGCCAAGCAGTTATGTTATTATAGGCTGGGAAGAGGGTGTCTGTCCAGGTGACAGGGCGAAAGAAAGGTAGGTCTAAGATATGAGCCAGTAGAGTGTAGCAGGTACAGGTTGCAGACAAAGGGAGAGCATAGAAAGGATCAATACCCTACGTGAGTTGCAATGTACAACAGAGAGCATAGCAAGGAACAAATTATCTGAAGTAAATGGTGTCTGTGTCCGGAGCAGAATTTGTTCAGTCTCCTGAGTTATTCTCTTCAGCATCCCCCAGGTGATGTCTGGGGCTTGTGTCATCCACGGAAGCCTCATCGTCTGGGGCTGCAGATCCTGCAGGGTCAGTTCCTTCATCTCTGATACCAGGTTGGGTCCTAGCCATGCCATGGTATGGTTTAATGCATCATGCTGGAATCCAAAGAGGACCTGAGGGGGTGTGGACACAAGCATACCTTCTTCCCCACATTAACAATTCATTTGGACCACACCATTCGTTACTGTTTACATCTTTCCATAAAACTGCAGGTTTTATGTCTTGAGAGGTTTTAGCAAAGTGTTTTTCTACTGCTGTTTGAAATTTGTCATCTAAATTTAGAAAATTAAGGGTAAATAAGGCTTGTGCCAATAGTGTTGGAGGGTCTTTACTCATACTTCCCCTTCCTGGCTGTTTTCTGAGCATATTTTTAAGGGTGGAGTGGGCATGTTCTACTATGGCTTGTCCTTGGGGGTTATATGGGTTGCCTGTGGAATGTTGGATATTCCACGTGTGACAAAATTGTTGAAATTGTGAGCTGGCATAAGCTGGACCATTTTCGGTTTTAATTTTTTAATTTTTGTGGGCTGCCCCATAAATGCAAAGCTTAAAAGATGTTTAATGACATACTGAGGGGTGTTTGCACTAATTAGATGAGTGTTGGTATCAACAGATACATGTACATATCTAAGTTTTCCAAATGCAGGGACACGTGTAACATCTGTTTGCCATAACTGATGAAGTTCTAATCCTCTAGGGTTAACACCTGTGGAAGAAGGCCAGTGAGCTGGCAATCTGGGCATTGTAGGATAATTTGTTTAGCCAGCCTCTGGGTAAGTTCAAATTGTTTAGATAAGTTTCTCCAATTTTGGTGGAAAAATTGATGTGATTGGGTGGCTTGGTCAAGCAGTGATGTCATAACTTGTAGGTCTTGTTCATTGCCATAAGCCACTGGGCCAGGCAGAAAGCTGTGGGCTTGAATGTGTGTGATAAAAATAGGATGTGTACATTGATCTAGCAATTGCTGAAGTCGAAGAAGAGCACACAGGGTGGGCTTGAGAGTGGACTTAATTAAGGCTGTTTCAGGGTTCTGCAATAAATAGTGTAAGCCAAGTCATTTACAATATTTATGGGCTGAGTGGAAAAAGTCTCCTGATATTGGAAAAAGGCCAATATCAGGGCCCCAATCTCAGCTCTCTGAGTACTAGTAAACCCAGATCAAGTGATTGAATTATGTGGTCTCCACCAGACTGCCGCTTTTCCATGTTTACCAGAACCATCAGTAAACAGTGTTAAAGCATTAGGTATGGGGGAGTGAACTATTTTTGTGGGCAAGATTACCAGGGTATGAGATAAGAAATAAAGGAGTTTATCAGCAGGAAGTATGTGCCCTATTTGTCCTGTGTAATCAGAGAAAGTTATTTGCAGATCGATAGATACTGGCAATACTGCTTCAAATTGCTTCTTAAAGGAATCCTGATGGCATCAGGGTCATAACCTCGTAACTGATTGCATCGTTTGTGGCCTGAATAGATGATTTTAGTAAGTAACTGACTATAGGAAGATAGCGTTTTAGTCCCGGTATGTCAGCAAAAAACCCATTCTAGGAAGCGTAGCCCGGGGCCACCTGTCCTATTAACCCTGTAGGGGAGTGTTTGGTAAGAAAGATGAACAATTAGATTGAATAGCGTCAATGCAATCTAGCTGCCTCTGAGAGATGGCTTGTTCTATTTCCTCGATTTCCCTTTTTGCTGCAGGGGTTAAATATCTGGTAGAATCCAGGGCTGGATTGCCTTTTAAGATAGAAAACAGGTTTTGTAGTTTATCAGTAGGAATCCCCAAAGTGGAGTGGAGCCAGTTAATATCGCACAGTAATTTCTGATAATCATTTAAGGTGTGTAAGTTGCTAGTATTTAATTTAACCTTCTGAGGTCTTACTGACAAGAAAGTTAGTATGTACCCAAGATATTTCCAAGGAGAGGACATTTGTACTTTTTCAGGTACAATGATTAAATCTCTTAGCTGTGTATTCTTTATGATAGAGGACTATAAATTTAAAAGTATTGGCTCCGTTGGGGCTGCTAGTAGAAAATCATCCATAAAATGAATAATCTTGCAATCAGGAAATTCTTTTCTACTAGGGAGCAAGGCTTGATTTACATGATACTGACACATGATAGGACTATTTATCATTCCATGAGGAAGCACTTTCCAATGAAATTGACAAGCTGGCTTTTCTTTATTGATAGCTGGTATTATAAATGCGAATTTTTCTCTGTCCTGTTCTGCTAGGGGAATCATATGAAAACAATCTTTTAAGTCAATAATGATTATAGGCCAATCTTGAGGAATTGCCGTAGGGGAAGGGAGTCCCTGCTGAAGGGGTCCCATAGGTTGCAAATTGGCATTAATAGCACATAGGTCATGCAAAAGTCTTCATTTCCCAGACTTTTTGGGAATGACAAAAATGGGTGAATTCCAAGGGCTGTTAGATAATTCAACATGCCCAGCTTTCAGTTACTCCTCAACTAATTCATGGGCCCTCTGTAATTTCTCTCCCTTCAGAGGCCACTGTTCTACCCAAATCGGATCTTGAGAGAGCCACGTCAGGGGTAGGGGAGGAATAATAACAGTGGCCATTGTTAGAAAGGAGTCTGCAGAGTAACCCCCCATTGGGCTAATAGGTCCCATCCCCAAAGATTAACAGGGATGGGCATGATTAGAGGTTGTATAACTACCTTTCTTCCTTCTGAATCACAGCATGTTAGGGGGTGTGTGCTCTGCCTGGCCGTGTGTGCCTCCATGGTGCTGACAATTTTCTGTTTGTTAGTGACCCAAAGCCAAGTTTCTGACAAATTTTGATCACTAATGATTGAAATGTCCACCCCTGTGTCCAATAAGCCAGTAAAATTCTTATTTCCAATTTTTTCATGGGTCCCTGATCAGTGATTAATTGATTCCAATATACTGCTGTGTCTCCTGTGCTCCCAAAACTTCCCTTTCCCCTTTCCTTTCCATAGGCATTGGGGACCCAGTGTGATAAAATCAGTAACTGAGCTATCTTTGACCCAGGGGGAAGAATATGCAGACCTTTACAGTCCATCATAACCAATATCTCCCCCTGATAATCACTATCAATTACCACGGTGAGCACATTAATTCCTTTACTGGATAGGCTAGACCACCCCAGGACTAATCCCAGAGGCAGCGGACCCCAGATCCCAGTTGCAACCCTTTTAAGGTCTTTTCCTTCTTTTAGCACTAATTCGTTGGGGCAGAGTAAATCCAGTCCTGTGTTCCCAGTGGTGGCTGCTCTGAGAGAGAGGACTGTGGGCTTCCCATCTGACCGAGGAAAGCTGCTGGCATTGCCCCAGCTGGGAGTGGGGCCTGGGGCTGGCCCCTCATGAAATTGCCTGACTGTTTTTTTATGGGGTTGGTGTTTTTTAATCAAATTTAGACCTGCAATGTTTTGCCCAGTGTTTCCCCTTCCTACATCGGGGACATATAGAAGGGGGTTCTTTCCCTGAGTTACTGTGGTCTCTACTATGGGGGCATTCCCTCTTTATATGACCTGGCTCTCCACATAGAAAACAATTTGGGTTTCTTTCCCTTTTCACTTTAGGAGGCCTTAATGCCATAGTCAATATTTTGGCTTTGTGTGTCTCGGTTCCTACCAGCTGACACGCTCATATAAGCTCCCCGACTGTGGCTGCCTTTCCTCTGATTGCCTGCGGGCAAACCACATTAAGTTTCAAAAGTCAATTGCAACAATAAGATATCAGCAGCTTGGGTGTGACTAATTTGTCTCTTAATTGCCTGGATTAACCAATTGATAAACTCAACAAATGGCTCCCGAGGCCCTTGTCGAACATTTACGAAAGATCCCTGTTGAACTCCGCTTTTGGGAATTCGGTCCCAAGCCCTGAGAGCACACACAGACACTTGAGCATAGGCCTGGGGATCAAAATCTAGTTGTTGTACATTGGCATGAGGACCCCTCCCCTGGAGCATATCAGTTGTTATGTCTTACCCGGCCGCCTGATTCTGCTTGGCTTGTTCGCACCACTCATTGTATTCTGCCTTCCAGAGGAGGTATTGGCTAGGCTCCAAAGTTGTTTTAGCTAGCATTGACCAGTCCCATGGGGTCATACGGAAGTGGCCTTTCAAGGCCTCAATCATTCCTTTCATAAATGGGCTAGCGGCTCCATTTTCTTTAATGCTTTTTCTTAGCTCTTTATAAGCGTTAAAAGAAACGAGTTTATGTACCTGATTGCTATGTCGGTCTTGCATTACTGGGCAGGCTAAAAGCTCCCCCTCTAATGCTGCTTGCTTAAGACAAGGCCCCATAGCTGGAATGTGTTTCTTGTCTTTTTTCCTACTTATTGGAGGAGGGGGCTCAGGCAAAACCTCCACTTCCTCTTTGTTATTTTGGCCTGGTGATAGTGGGGCTGAGGGAAAAGGAGGCAGCAAGACAGGTGATATTTCCTCCTCCTTCCCCTTTTTAGGCTTTTCTGTGTCTAATGGGACCAAAGCCATCCTTACTAGAGCCCATAGTGTTAAAGATGATGCTGGGACCTGTTGCCCTTGTGCATAATACTGTTTAAGATTTCTCCCTACTTGTTCCCCGAGTTCTACATGTAGCATGCCTTCTTTCCGGAGCCATGGATTATGGTTTACTACAGTTTGCATTAGGTCTCTTAACTGAGCCTGGGAAACTGAGGCTCCACTAGCCTTAAGCAGCTGTTTCAACACTTTCATATACTGTTTCTGATGAGCTGATAACTGTTGTCCCATGATGAAACCTCAGCCTGAATAATCTCCCCTGAACTTGGAGATCCCAAGTGGGCACTAATGACTTACTGATTACTCACTGACCACATGGTCCTTTTCACTTTTGTTTTGGAGGGGTCTGTCGTGCTTCCTTCACAGTGTTGGTCACAGCGGGGTCACCACCTGTGGGGGTCTGTCCTGCAGACCCTGACTCAACGATGGATGAATACGTACACGGACACAGATATTATGCTTGTCATTCCAGCTGAGGGTTCAGGCCACTTACAGACTCTAAGAAGGGTGCTGTCACCAGCGGCCCTGACTCTCTGGCCCTCCCAGCATTTATTCATTACATATTAAATGACAAAAGTCTCAGGTAAACACCATTAGAGGGTAATCAACCTGGTCGCCTTCCTCCAATCCCCTCCCTACAGAGCACTATGCTGCCTGCAGATGATCAAAGGTTAGTTTTAGAACCACATGAGTAAACAAGCTATTTAGATAAACTACTCTACATTCCTATGTTAATTACCCTTGCTATAGCTCAAAGAGGATTAGGCTGCCTTCAGCCATAACTCTATCCTGAAGCTTTTGCAAAAACCTTTTGGCCTTCCAAGAAAGTTTGTGTTTTATTTTATAATTTTCCCTACCATCTTGACTGAACCCCTAGAGATTTCAAGTTTTATTCCACTGTGGTCTGAGAGAGTGCTTCATATAATTTCAATTTTCTTAAATTTATTGAGGCTCGTTTTGTGGCCTATCATATGGTCTATCTTGGAGAAAGTTCCATGCACTGTTGAATAGAATGTTTATTCTGCGATTGTTGCATGAAATGTTCTGTATGTATCTCTAAGTCCATTTGTTCCAGGGTATAGTTTAAATCCATTGTTTCTTTGTTAACTGTCTTGATGACCTGTCTAGTGCTGTCAGTGGAGTATTGAAGTCCCCACTATTATTGTGTTGCTGTCTATCTCATTTCTTAGGTCTATTAGTAATTATTTTATAAATTTGGGAGCTCCAGTGTTAGGTGCATATATGTTTAGGATTGCGATATTTTCCTGTTGGACATGTCCTTTTATCATTATATAATGTCCCTCTTTGTCCTTTTAAACTGCTGTTGCTTTTTTTTTTTCCTATTAATCATGCCACATTATTTTTAATTATGTACAAAGATTTAACATGTCACCCAAGGACCATTTCACCCACTGCTCTATTTGGCCCCCAGTCTTTTGTCTCTCTCTTCAGCAATAGTGAGACAGATACCATTTCCTCGGGAAGAGAAATCCATGGTTTGTTGCCCTTGCCAATTACAAAAATGTTGGAAAGTTGAGTGGCAAAGCTGGTGCCATTGACATCTTTCACGTGAACCATGTCAAAAGATCCAGGATGCCTCTCTCTGTTGGTGATCATACCAATTCTTCCCAGGATAGCACCTCCAGTCACCACACATAGGTTACCAGTGTACCAGTGTCAAACTTGATGAAACCAGTAATCTTGCCAGTCTCCAAATCAATCTGAATGGTATCATTTACCTTGATGAGGGGATCAGGGTAGTGGATGCTGCGAGCATCATGAGTCACCAGATGAGGGATTTCTTTTGTGCCCGCAAAGATTTTTCTCACTTTGCCCCATTTGTACTTAGCTTCCTCAGGTGTAATACGATGTACAGCAAAGTGACCCTTGGTGTCATAGGTCAGATGGAAATTATCTCCCATCTTGTCAATGCTGATGACATCCATGAATCCAGCAGGGTAGGTTATATCAGTTCGGAACTTGCCATCAACCTTAATGAACCCCTGCATGCAAATCTTTACTTCATCTCCTGTCAGGGCATTCTTAAGTCTGTTCCTTAGGAAAATGATGAGGGGGAGACACTCTCTCAACTTGTGATGGCTGGTGAATGGACAAGGAGCAAACACACTGGTCAATTTATCCAGCATCCAATGTTTTGGAGCTGCTACCCACTTCAGATGCTTCTTGGGACCACAAGCCATGGCTGCATTAGGCAAGGAAAGAGGACCTCTCTCTTCCAGTGTGCGTAGAAATTCTAAACTGCTGTTACTTTAAAGTTGGTTTTGTCTGATATAAGAATAGCTATTCCTTCTTACTTTTGGTGTCCATTTGCATGAAATGTCTTTTTCCATCCCTTTACCTTAAGTTTATATGAGTCCTTATGTGTTAGATGAATCTCTTGAAGGTAGCAGGTGGTTGGTTGGTGAATTCTTATCCATTCTGCCATTCTGTATCTTTTTTTTTTTTTTTTAGATGGAGTCTCGCTCTGTTGCCCAGGCTGGAGTGCAATGGCATGATCTCAGCTCACTGCAACCTCCGCCTCCCGGGTTCAAGCAATTCTCCTGCCTCAGCCTCCTGAGTAGCTGGGATTACAGGTGTGTGCCACTACAACTGGCTAATTTTTGTATTTTAGTAGAGATGGGGTTTCACTATGTTGGTCAGGCTGGTCTCAAACGCCTGACCTCGTAACCCGCCCAACTCAGCCTCCCAAAGTGCTGGGATTACAGGTGTGAGCCACTACACCTGGCCCATTCTGTTTCTTTTAAGTGGAGCATTTAGGCCATTTACATTCACTGTTAGTATTGCAATGTGAGATACTATTCCCTTCATTGTGTTATTTGCTGCTTGTATACCTTGGGTTTTTGTTTTTGTTTTTTAAGTTGTATTTTTGTTTTGTAGGTCCTGTGAGATTTATGCTTTTAAGAGGTTCTGTTTTGATCTGTTTGCCGGATTTGTTTCAACATTTAGAGCTCCTTTTAGCTATTCTTTATATATATATATAATTATATACATGTATATAATTATTGTTATTATACTTTAAGTTCTAGGGTACATGTGCACAATGTGCAGATTTGTTACATATGTACACATGTGCCATGTTGGTGTGCTGCACCCATTAACTCTTCATTTACATTAGGTATATCTCCTAATGCTATCCCTACCTCTTCCCAACCCCATGATAGGTCCTGGGGTGTGTTGTTCCCCATCCCGTGTCCAAGTGTTCTCATTGTTCAGTTCCCCCTATGAGTGAGAACATGCAGTGTTTGGTTTTCTGTCCTTGCAATAGTTTGCTGAGAATGATGGTTTCCAGCTTCATCCATGTCCCTACAAAGGA
>NW_012107408.1:137005-179074 GCF_000951045.1 Mandrillus leucophaeus
AAATTTTCTCCCATTCTGTAGGTTGACTGTTCACTCTGATGGTAGTTTCTTTTGCTGTGCAGAAGCTCTTTAGTTTAATTAGATCCCATTTGTCAATTATGGCTTTTGTTGCCGTTGCTTTTGGTGTTTTAGACATGAAGTCCTTGCCCATGCCTATGTCCTGAATGGTATTGTCTAGGTTTTCTTCTAGGGTTGTTATGGTTTTAGGTCTAACATTTAAGTATTTAATCCATCTTGAATTAATTTTTGTATAAGGTGTAAGGAAGGGATCCAGTTTCTTAGCTGTTCTTGTAATGGTAGCTTGGTAGTGGTGAATTCTCTCAGCATTTGCTTGCCTGGAAAAGACTATCTTTCCGTCATATATGAAGCTCAGTTTCACTGGATACAGAATTCTTGGCTGCTAATTGTTTTGTTTGAGGAGGCTGAAAATAGGCCCCAATCCTGTCTAGCTTGCAGAATTTCTGCTGAGAAATCTGCTGTTAATCTGACAGGTTTTCCTTTATAGGTTACCTGGTGCTTTTTTCTCACAGCTCTTAAGATTCTTTCCTTCATCTTAAATTTAGATAACCTGATGGCAGTGTGCCTAGGTGATGATCTTTTGCGATGAATTTCCCAGGTGTTCTTTGTGCTTCTTGTGTTTGAATATCTAGGTCTCTAGCAAGGCCAGGGAAATTTTCCTCAATTATTCCCTCAAATATGTTTTCCAAACTTTTAGATTTATCTTCTTCCTCAGGAATGCTGATTATTCTTAGGTGAATGGATTGGTTTAACATAATCGTAGACTTCTTAGAGGCTTTGTTCACATTTCTTATTCTTTTTTGTCTGTCTTTGTTGGATTGGGTTACTTTGAAGACATTATCTTCGAACTCTGAATTTCTTTCTTCTACTTACTCGATTCTATAGTTGAGACTTTCCAGAGCATTTTGCATTTCTATAAGTGTTTCTATTGTTTCCCTGAAGTTTTGATTATTTTTTATTTATGCTATCTATTTCATTGAATGTTTCTCCCTTTACTTCTTCTATAATTTTTTTGGTTTCCTTACATTGGGCTTTGCCTTTCTCAGGTGCCTCCCTGATTGGCTCAATACCTAAACTTCTGAATTCTTTTTCAGGTAAATCAGGGATTCCTTCTTGGTTTGTGTCCATTGCTGGTGAGCTGGTGTGATTTTCTGGGTGTGTTAACGAACCTTGTCATGTCATAGTACCAGTTGGTTTTCTGATTCCTTCTCATTTGGGTAGGCTCTGTCAGAGGGAAGGTCTAGGGCTGAAGGCTGTTGTTCAGATTTTTTGTCCCACAGGGTGTTCCCTTGATGTAGTACTCTTCCCCTTTTCCTATGGATGTGGCTTTCTGAGAGCTGAGCTGAAGTGATTGTTATCTCTCTTCTGGATCTAGCCACCCAGCAAGTCTACCAGGCTCCAGGCTGGTACTGGGGGTTGTCTGCACAGAGTTCTGTGATGTGAACTGTCTGTGGGTCTCTCAGCCAGGGATACCAGCACAATATTTGGGGTATCTCATGGGTCCTGCAGGAGTAATCTGCTTCCTTCAGAGAGTCTGTGGGTCCCCTTGGGTTTCCTGATTTAGTTCTGCAGTTGTTCTGGAGCAAAAATTAATAATCCGAGCCTCCACATGCTTCTCTGTCCATCTGAGTCGGAGCTGCAATCTAGTGCTACGGCCCGTCTGCCACGATCTGACAACTCCGCCCTTTGTTTCTTTGTAAAGTTTTTGACTTAATGTCTATTTTATCTAAGTATAGCTACTCCTGCTTTTTTCTTTTTCTTTTTTGGGTTTCCACGTACATGGAATTTCTCTTTCCATCCCTTCACTTTCAGTCTGTATGTCATTATAGGTGAAGTAAGTTTCTTATAGGTAACATATAGTTATGTTGTAGAAGTTATGAAGAAATTATTTTAGGCAGGTAGAGAGGAAAAACGGTCCTTGGGAAGTTTTCATTTTTTATTAAGGAGATTGTCCTTCCTAATGGTGTCTTCCTGGTTGAAAATTAGTTGACTGTATATACTTGGGTTTACATCTGGGCTCTCTGTTTTGTTCCATTGGTCTTTGTGTATGTTTTTATGTCACTCTCACATTGTTTTGAATTATTCTGGCTTTATAATGGATCTTGGGATCGGGTAGTATGATGCCTCCAGCTTTGTTGTTTTGCTTAGATTTGCCTTGGCTATTTGGAGTCTTTTGTGGTTCCATACAAAAATTTTTTATTTTTTTTCTATTTGAAAAATGTCATTGGAATTTTGACAGATTGCATTGAATGTGTAGTCATCCATTTTTGAGTGGTATTTTTGCTTGATGTAAATTTTGAGGTTGACAAGTTTTTATTTCAGTATTTGGAAGATGCTGTTACATTGTCTTCTTTTTCCCATTGTTTCTAATTGGAAAGTCAGCCATTACCTCTGTTATTTCTCTACATTTAATACATTGCATGTCACATTCTTTTTTTCTTTTTTTCTTCTGTTTTGAGATGGAGTTTCACTGTTGATGGCCAGGCTGGAGTGCAATGGCGTGATCTTGGCTCACTGCAACTTCCGCCTCCCAGGTACAAGCGATTCTCCTGCCTCAGCCTCCCAAGTAGCTCGGATTACAGGCATGCACCACCATGCCCTGCTCATTTTTATATATTTAGTAGAGACGGGCTTTCACCATGTTAGGCTGGTCGCAAACTTCTGACCTCAGGTGATCCACCTGCCTCAGCCTCCCAAAGTGCTGGGATTACAGTCATGTGCTGCTGCGCCCTGCCAATGTCACTTTCTTCTGAGTATTTTGAGTATTTTCTATCTTTGATCTTCAGTAGTTTGACTATGATGTGTATAGGTTTGATTTCCTTTTGATGTATTCTTGTAGGAGTTCCCTAAGCTTCTTGGATTTGTAGGTTGATGTTTTTCATGAAATACGGGAAAATTTCAGGCACTATTTATTCACAAAAATTTTTTTTCTGCCCTATTGTCTCTCTGTTCTCCTTAAAACCACATTTTCAGGCCGGGCACAGCGGCTCACACCTGTAATCCCAGCACTTTGGGAGGCCGAGGTGGGTGGATCACTTGAGGTCAGGAGTTTGAGACCAGCCTGGCCAACATGGTGAAACCCCATCTCTACTAAAAATACAAAAATTAGCCAGCTTTGGTGGTGCACTCCTGTAGTCCCAGCTAACCCGGAGGCTGAAGGAGGAGAATCACTTGAACTCGGGAGGTGGAGTTAGCGGTGAGCCAAGATCGTACCACTGTACTCCAGCCTGGGCGACAGAGAGAGAGACTGTCTCAAAACAAACAAAACCATACATTTTCCTTTAATTCTTTAAACACTTTCGTTTCTTTGTACATATTTAAAATAGCTGCTTCAAAGTCTTTGGGGCATCTCAAGGTTAGTTTTTATTGACTTTTTTCTCTGGACTCTGGGGCATAGTTTCCTTTCTTTGCATGTCTAGTGGTTATTTATTTATTTGTTTATGAGACAGGATCTAGCTCTGTTTTCCAGGCTAGTCTTGAACTCTTAACTTCAAGTGAACCTTATGAATAGCTGGGATTACAGGCATGGGCCATCACACCCAGCTTGTAATTTTTTTATTGTATTCTTTATATAGTGGGTGAATTGTGATAGATTCTGAATTCTGTTTTCTTGTCCTGAAAAGTTGATAGTTTTTATTCATGTAGGCAGTTCAAAGATAATCATCTTGACTATGTGGTAAGTGCCAGGTTTATTCTGAGTCTAATTTAGTAGAACATAACCTCCAAAACTTCCCCCTGTGGATCGTATGGGTTTAGTTTTAGGCTTTGTGGGCCTTACTCTAGGGCACAGTTCTTCATTCTCAGGGGGCCTTTTCTGGTGTCTAAGCTGGATGTCTGGAGTATCAGGTTTTGGTGCTCCACTCTAGCTGGGCTGGGACTCCAGCATCCTCCAGCACTTCTTAGCTTCTAGTATCTCTGTTCTCTTTCAACGTAGTAGCTACTGCTTTCTGGCAAATTGCATATAGTGTTGCACTGTACATAAGCCCTTGGCAAAGACCTCACAGGGAACTCTCACATGGGCTTTTGCAAGATAATGTCAAGCCTGACAAGAAAAAAATGGATCTCTTTTAAGATCCAGTTTCAGTGTATCTGCATCTACCCTGCTTTGAGTTATTATAACAAAGTGATGGAAAAAAAAACCCAAATAATGAGCTAGTCTTTGTACAGCTTTTTCCCTCTCGATCTTGTAGATTCCAGCCATTGTGACTGCCCAGAACTCTGATCTCTCCCCGCTCAGCTCAGTGGGAACACTGTGGTCTGCCTGGACGCCACTCACTGTGCTAGAGTCAGGGGAATGTCCTTAAGCAGACAGCCAGGAATTCACGCGACTTACCTCAGGAACTTCCTTTCTATTGGGGGGTGACTCTCTTGCGCTGCATTTTGTCCAGTGTCTAAAAGAAATTGCCTTACATGTATTTTGTCCAATTTTATGGTTAAGGTAGATAAGCTAGTCAGGTTGTAGTTACTCTGTTATAACTGGAAGTGGAAGTCTTAATCTCTGAACTTTATATACATACGACAAACCTGAAAATAATGAAGGAGGGCAAAGAGTATCAGCAGAAAGCTGACAATCCTAGGAGGTACCTAGCCTCTAGCTTGAATATCCGCTCATCTTCAAGACACGAAGATCATCTGCCAGCTTTGCTCAAACTATCTGAATACAGAGGAAACATCCAATGAGTGCTTTTTAGATGCAATGCTTATAAAGCATAAACATAGTATATATTTAGTAAATATTTGATAAACTAATGATAAGACATTATAACTTATACCATTTTCCATTTCTCAGCAATTCAAATAATCACCATGTACTGTGCTTTAGGTCTTGTTTGGCTTTTCTGTAGGAAAACTTTGGACCTTATTGAGAAGAGGAAAACACTTAATAATTGGGCAGACGTCCTAGTGGCAGCCCACCAGAGCTCTACTGCCTTCAGACACTGTTCACACTCTCACCATTCATGTGTGTTCAGCATCTGAACTTGGCCCTGTGGCATAAAGACCCTGATGAAAGCTAATGTTTCTGTTTTCATGAAAATATTGAATCTAGGGAACACCTTAGAGGAAAAAAGCCTTTTAGGTAAGATTGGTTTGGAAATTGGGAATGACCCAGCTTGTGCCTATATATATGTGGGCCTGCAATCAACTTCTGTGGTAGGAGTTGCCTACCTGAAGGGAAACTTTTTACGTAGGATTAAAAAAAATGATACTAATTTAAAAACAAATATTTTAAATATGTTCAAAGCTAGTGAAAGTAAAAATAAACTAATTAATATTACCCCAGTATTAAGAATTTAGCACACCTACAACCATCTGATCTTCAACGAACCTGACAAAAATAAGCAATGGGGAAAGGACCCCCTATTTAATCAATGGTGCTGGGAGAACTGGCTAGCTGTATGCGGAAAATTGAAACTGAACCCTTTCCTTACACCTTATACAAAAATTAGCTCAAGATGGATTAAAGACTTAAATGTAAAACCCAAAACTACAAAATCCCTAGAAGAAAACCTAGGCAATACTATTTGGGACATAGGCACAGGCTAAGATTTTATAATGAAAATACCAAAAGCACTTGCAACACAAGCAAAAGTTGGCGAACGGGATCTAATTGAACTAAAGAGCCTCTACATAGCAAAAGAAACTACCACCAGAGCAAATAGACAACTTACAGAATGGGAGAACGTTTTTGCAATCTGTCCATCTGACAAAGGTCTAATATCCAGAGTCTACAAATAACTTAAACAAATTTACAAGAAAAAACCCCATTAAAAAGTGGGCAAAGGACATGAACAGACACATCTCAAAAGAAGACATACATACGGCCAACAAACGTATGAAAAGAGGCTCAACATCGCTGATCATTAGAGAAATCCAAGTCAAAACCACAATGAGATACCATCTCACACCAGTCAGAATGGCGATAATTAAAATGTAAACAAAAACAAAAAAATGCAGATGCTGGCAAGGTTGTGGAGAAAAAGGAACACGTTTACACTGTTGATGGGAGTGTAAATTAGTTTAACCATTGTGGAAGACAGTGTGGTAATTCCTCAAAGATCTAGAAGCAGAAATACCATTTGACCCAGCAATACCATTACTGGGTATATGTATCCAAAGTAATATAAATCATTCTATTATAAAGATCCATGGATGTGTATGTTCACTGCAGCACTATTCACAATAGCAAAGACACAGAATCAATCCAAATGTCCATCAATGATAGATGGGACAAATAAAATACTGTATATATATATACCATGAAATACTATGCAGCCATAAAAAGAACAAGATCTTGTCATTTGCATGGATATGCATGGAGCTGGAGGCCGTTATCCTTAGCAAACTAGGGCAGTAACAGAAAACCAAACACTGCATATTCTCACTTATAAGTGTTAGTTGAATGATGAGAACACATGGACACATGGAGGGAAAAACACACACTGGGGCCTGTTGAGGAGAGGAGGGAGAGCATCAGGAAGAATAGCTAATGGATGCTGGGCTTAATATCTAGGTGATGGATGATCTGTACAGCAAACCACCACTCCCCACGTTTACCTATGTAACAAACTTGCACATCCTGCACATGTACCCCTTAAAAGCTGAAGATAAAAAATTGTTTTTTAACGGTTTCTACCTGTAATCTCACTTTGGGAGGCTGATGCAGGAGGATCGCTTGAGCCCAGGAGTTTGAGACCAGCCTGGGCAACAAAGGGAGATCCCATCTCTACAAAAAATTAAAAATTGCTGGGCACGGCAGCTTACACCTGTAATCCCAGCATTTGGGGAGGCCAAGGTGGGAGGATCGCTTGAGTCCGGGAGATCAAGATCAGCTTAGGCAATATAGTGAGACCCTGTTTCTACAAAAAAAATTTAAAAATCAGCCAGGTGTGTTGGTGCGTGCCTGTAGTCTCAGCTACCTGGGAGGCTGAGGTGGGAGGATCACTTGAGCCTGCGAGGTTAAGGCTGCAGTGAGCCATGATCATGCCACTGCATCCCAACCTGGGTAACAGAGAGAGACCCTGGCTCAAAAAAAAAAAAAAAAGGACACACAATTTTCTTGATACAGTATATTGGGTCTTACGACCCAAGTGAAAGGATAATAAATTTTAAAAATATATAAATCAATGCAAATAAAGAGAATTGGAAAGTAGACAATTCTAGATGAAAGATTTCAACGAATTTTCAGAGGACAGAAAGCAAAAGCAGCAGCAACAGATGTAACGGGGTGGAGAAAGCCATGATGTAATTTGTGCAAAAGAGGATAGTGATGAAAAGTGAACTTGAGACTCAGAGCTGATAAGCACAAAAAGGGGCATACCAGCTTTTTGAACAGGGGTGTGCAGCTGTTCTACATATGGTTGTCTCATGGTTTATTAGTCCATATGTAGAACAGCTGCAACTCTTCATCTCTGGAAACTTCTGCAGAGAATTCCTAGCACTTACACCCCAAGCAAGGGTCCAACTTCTCATCTGATTCACCTTAGAGCAGAGGTCTGCAAAGTGGCTCAGTCCCTCTTCTTACAAATAAGGTTTTATTGAAATGCATTCTGTCTATTCGTTTATGTATTATCTATGGTAGAATTGCAAAGTTGCAACATAGACCTTATGGCCTGCAAAGCCTAAAATATTTTCTGGCCCTTTACAGAAAAAGTTTGCTGACCACTGCCCAGAGTAGAGCCTACCAGAGGAGCTTCACCTACACACTCATAGCTTCAATAAATGTTTTAGGATCTTTCCCTAAACCTAAATAGACCATTAGGCATCCTAGATGCATGGAGAAAATCCTCATTATGAAAGGGAAAATCCAAATTAAATAGGCAAAATAATAGAGAAAATAACTCATGAAGAAATAAAAGAAATGGTTTTTAAAACTAATTGGTATGCTCAATGACAAAGGGAGCTCTATTCTCACATTTCTATAAGGTTATTTCTTTGGAAAAAAGAGAATTTACGTTTCTGATTGGTGAGTGGCAAGAGTTCAACATTGCCAGGTATGGTGGCTCATGCCTGTAATCCCAGCACTTTGGGAGGTTGAGGTGAGTGGATCACTTGGGGTCAGGAGTTTGAGACCAGCCTGGCCAACTTGGTGAAACCCTCTCTCTACCAAAAATACAAAAGTTAGTCAGGCAGAGTGGCATGTGCCTGTAATCCCAGCTATTCGGGAGGCTAAGGCACGAGAATCACTTGAATCTGGGAGGCAAAGATTGCATTGAGCAGAGATCGTGCCTGGGCAACAGAGTGAGACCTTGTCTCAAAAAACAAAAACAAAAGAAAAAAAAAAAAGAGTTTGACATCAATTGCTCCTCCCAGCCCAGCTCTTCTTTTTCTTTTTCTTTTTTTTTTTTTTTGAGACAGGGTCTTGTTCTGTCGCCCAGGCTAGAGTGCAGTGGTGTGATCATTGCCCACTGCAGCCTCTGCCTCTTGTTCAAGTTATCCTCCTGCCTTGGCTTCCTGAGTAGCTGGGACCACAGGTAAACACCAACATAACACCAACATGCCTGGCTAATTTTTGTATTTTTTTTTTTTTTTTGTAGTGATAGGAGTTTTACTATGTTGCCTCGGCTGGTTTCTAACTCCTTGGCTCAAGCAATTCTCCCATCTAAGCCTCCCAAAGTGCTGGGATTACAGGTGTGAGCCACCGTGCCCAGCCTGTTTCCATATCTTAAGTAAATGCAATACATATAGTAAAAACCAAGTGTATGTGACTCTATTCTTTCCCAACACTTGGGGCGTGACAAGTGAGGGGTAAGCAATTTTTCTTTCAGTAGTCTGGCTAAGTAGGTAAGTATCTGCCTTGCCAAATATCAACCCAGCAGATGCATCACAAGGTCTAGATTCCGGGAAGATGGCAGCAAGCTTGATTGTGATTGCAGGTCCAGGTTACAATGTGTTCTGTATTCTGACTCTACTGACAATAAAGCTGTTAATGTTACCTCCATCTGCCTGGCTCCAGTTTATAATTTGAAACAGATCTCTAAGGAATAAGGCATGTGATTTCTCAGCCTACTTAATCCCGAACACATGATGATATGTTTGTTGGCTGTGACTTGAGCTCAGGCCCCCAAGTGGCAAGTGAGAATTCTACTTTCTTTTTTTTTTTTTTTTTTGAGATGGAGTCTTGCTCTGTCACCAGGCTGGAGTGCAGTGGTGTGATCTCAGCTGACTGCAACCTCTACATCCCAGATTAAAGCAATTCCCCTGCCTCAGCCTCCCGAGTAGCTGGGACTACAGGCACACACCATCATGCCCGGCTAACTTTTTGTATTTTAGTAGAGACAGGGTTTCACCATGTTGGCCAGGATGGTCTCGATCTCCTGACTTCATGATCCACCCGCCTGGGCCTCCCAAAGTGCTGGGATTATGGGCGTGAGCCACTGCACCTGGCTGAGAATTCTGCTTTCTAATCTAACAGATATGAGAAGGTGGTATATTCATTCATAAAATAAGTTGCTGTATGAAGGGAGCAATCAGAGAACAAGAAAAAACCTTCAAAATTTTAAATATAGTTGTTATGAATTTAATATTAGAGTTAAAAGATAATGTTGGAAAACTCTCAAAGAAGACAGAGCCAAAAAGGAAAGAAAGAAAAAAAAAAGAGCAAAAAACATAGCTGAGAAAGTCTAAAAGGAACAATATCTACAGATTTAAGAGGACAAATAAACTAAACGGGAGAAATTTAGTAAAGAAAATTCTCCAGAGCTAAGGATACAAATTAAATAAGCCTACAACATGCCCTGCAAAATGAATGTTATTAATTTTATCAAAACAATAGAGGTGTTTGTTGTCCTGGCTGGTTTTGAACTCTTGGCTTCAAGCAATCCTCCCACCTCAGCCTCACAAAGGGCTAGGATAACAGCTGTGAGCCATGGTGCCCAGCTGCAAAATGAGTTTTTAAAAAAAGATTCACATTAAGGGACATCATTGTGAAATTTTAGAATACTAGAAATACAAAAAATATCCTAAAGGCTTCTAGAGAGAGGAAACACAGATCGTATCAAAAAGAACAAAAATCAGAATTGTATCAGTCCACTTAACAGCAACAGCACAGGCTAGGAGATTCTGAGAAGCTTTCAAAGGGAAACTTTTCAACTTAGAATTCTAGACCTGGCTATCAATCATGAGAAAAAAGATGTTTTCACACATCCAATAATTTGAAAAGTTTGTCACCATGAACCTATTCTTAGGAAGCTATGGCAGGATATGCTCAAGCAAACGGAGAATTTTAAGCTAAAAGGAGAAAGGTATGGATTCCAGAGATGGACTCTGGATCCAGCCAGAAAAGGGGAAGGAAAAGTCTGGAACAACCTTGCAGCAGCCCTGGAAAACGAATCCACATTGATGCAAAACTAATGGGGAGGAGGGGCTGGGATAGAGGAAGAGGGTGGGGGAAGACTCCAAAGAGTGAATGATATAAAGGAACATTCCAAACGAGTTAAAGTACATAAGAAAACATATACAAGAACATGTATTTGTAGTACACTAAGTGTTGGCTCTGATTCAACAATATTTACATAGTTTTACATTACATAAATGGTCATTAAATATGATATCCATATTGGGAGGAGAGGGGAAGGACATGAGAGCCAAGTCCTTATCTATCATAAAAAAGTCAACAGATCATAATATAATTCAATATGTAAGGTCTAGTGTTAACAAATTGTTAACAGTAGATTCTTTAGAAATATAAATGACCCAAAGAAAGAGCAAAGAATTTTAAGTGGTTGCCTCTACAAAGGCCTGGATGGAGAGAGGTGGAATAAGGCATTCTTTCTTTAATCAGCAAAATCATACTGTTAAATAACATAAACTTTATTGAGTTAAAACCTTTCTTCATTAATTGTCTTGAAATTACTTTGAATTGTACAAATGGCAGAATGTTGACTTTTCAGTTGACTTTTTACAGTTATGCAGGAATCCACCTAGACTACTTTTCTCCTTTCTGGATGATGTAATATATTTAGATTTTTCACTTAAAATCATGGTTATTCCCTCATGGGCCATTCTCCAGAAGAACGAGGAGTAAGTCATGTTATCTCCTATGTGGATGCAATCCAGGAAAGCTTGCTTCACTCATCTAATTTTACTAAGGAAGTTCACACTTGTTATCTCCTTATTACAATTTAAATTATAATAACCAAAGATATGTGACTAATTTAACTTTCCAAACAAATGAGGCCACTACCCTCCCTCCACTACTACCACCCCCCAGCCCAAGTTATCATCATCTCTCACATGGAACACTATGACCCTGCTCCAATCATTCTATAGATTGTAGTCAGTGATCTTTTAGAAACACAAATTGAATTCTACAAATACAAATCCCTATTCCAGCCCTAGTATCTTAATCTCTTTAATGGCGCTCTGTTGTTCATAGGACATCCTTAACACGGCCTACAAAACCATGAATTGGCCCCTTTTTCATTGGCTTCATCATTCTTCTCTCATTTGTTCTCTGCCATTCATAGGAACTGTGAAGCTTCTGAGGGCCAGGTGCTGCTTTATCCAGGGACTTTGTAAGTGCCTGGCCATCTGTTTGGGACACTCTCCCTGCTTCCCCCTCCCTTCAACTCTTTCCCCTTCATACTTTAAAGCTCAACCACCATGTCCCTAAGGAATAAAATGTGGGAGCAATTTTATTTTATTTTTATTTTTTAGATAGGCTGGAGTACAGTGGTACATCACAGCTCACTGCAGACTCAACCTCTCTGGCTCCAGTGATCTTCCTACCTCAGCATCTCGAGTAGATGGGACCACAGGCGCGTATCACCATGCCCAGCTAATTTTTGTATCTTTTTGTAGAGACAGAGATTTGCCATGTTGCTTAGGCTGGTCTTGAACTCCTGAGATCAAGTGATCTGCCCGTCGTGGCCTCTCAAAGTGTTGGGATTATAGGCATGAGCCACTGCACCCAGCCTGCAATTTAAAACAAAAATCATTTTCTATTTCTCAATAGTTCAGACATCATTTGGTATCTATTATGTCTATTGCATGTCCTGTTTTTTGTTTTTTGTTTTTTTTTGAGATGGAGTCTTGCTCTGTCTCCCAGGCTGGAGTGCAGTGGTGCGATCTCGGCTCACTGCAAGCTTCGCCTCCCAGGTTCACGCCATTCTCCTGCCTCAGCCTCCCAAGTAGCTGGGACTACAGGCCCCCACCACCATGCCCCGCTAATTTTTAAAATATTTTTAGTAGAGACGGGGTTTCACCATGTCAGCCAGGATGGTCTCGATCTCCTGACCTTGTGATCCACCTGCCTCAGCCTCCCAAAGGGTTGGGATTACAGGTGTGAGCCACCGCGCCCTGCCTGCATGTCCTGCTTTATCTGAGAATGTTTCACTTGGAGAAGGAAGCCTTTCTGATCTCTCACAACCATCCAGACTATGTCAGTGCTACATACTCTCCCGGCTTCTATTACTTTTCCTTTCAAGCACACATCTCAATTGTTATTAAATTGTGTACTTTATGGTCACTTCCTGTCTCCACTACTGGAATGCAAGTTTACTGCCAATGGGTCCAGCACAGCTTATAGTAGGCGCTCAGCAAATACTTGTCAAATGATGGAATCTGCAAAAACTAAAGATAATAAACCAGTGTCAATACCAAAGAAAGAATAAACCAATGTTTTAGCTCACAGGAAAGGAGTATAGAATGTAGCCTGTGATTCCTTGATCTCCTCAATGCACCTCTTCACTTTACTAATTCATTCCCAAGGTCACGCTCTGTACCTTGCACCCAGAACTGCTCTCGGAAATCTCTTACATCCCTTTCTCTGACCATATCATCCAATTAGTCCATATCTGCTGCTCGCACTCATACTTGCTCTCCCACTTCATGGAGACTTCTGAACCTTGATTCTTCCATTTTCTCTGAATCTAGTTCTTCAACTATACCCCCGGCAATCCCCGCATCCTGGCTTGATACCATACTCAATTCTTTGTTGGGAGTTGAGTACCACTGGAGAAAAACAATACAATCATGCAGTTTGGCATCACCACAATTCTCTACATTGTAGCCAATTACTGATCTTTCTGAACTACCCTTAGTATTATGTTACCCCATTTAAAGCCCTTCCAAATTCTTGAATGTGACATTTTAAACGCTTTATTATTTGCCTCCCTTGCCAGCTTCCCCTCTCAGAATTTCAGTGCTCTATATAGTCATAGTTTAGCCGTTGGTAGCCTCCAAGATCCTCCCCTTGCTCTGTGCTGCTCCTATTCTACAGCTTACATGCTGTTGACTCTGAGTCCCCACCCTGGCTTCCCTACTCAAGTGTCATGCTTGTGTATATTCCCACCTCTGGACATCACCTGAATGTCCCACAGGCACTATCAACATATTTAAAATTGAACCTGGTAACTTAAGCCAGAGAAACCTAATAGCTATCCTTGTCCTGATGTTTTTATTTCCTAAATGCATTTGCAAATCACTCCAATCTTCATCCCTACTGCCATCATCATCCCAGTTCAGTCTCCATTTCTGAGACTATTGCATTAGTGTCCTCTTCTTGACACCCTTGTCTTTCCTCTATGTAGCAGAGTGAGCGTTCACCAACCCCTTGAGCCCTTCAATTGCCTACACATTAAAATGATCAGATTATATCACTGTATTACTAAAGTTATCAAAATTGCATACTTACCTCTCCTCTCTATAGCTTCATCTTTTGACATTGTACTACACGCACACCAGTTCCTCTACTCACTATGCTGCTCCCGCTTTCAGAATTCCACCCCCCATCTCCCCACTTAACCCAACATTCTGATTCTCTCTCTCTAATCTATCTACACGAAACGTAAGTATAGACTTCTTTAAATAAGATTCCACAAAATAAGCTAAGTGATTTTGCTTACATTTCATTTCACACTTGTTTCAGAAACCCATGGCTTCAGACTACGACTATGTCTTTTGACTTCAAAGTTAATACTCTTTTTCACTAACCTAAGTTTTAGTTTTCTATGTCACGCCAGGTGACGTAGAAAATAATTAAAACACAATAAAATATTATATTTTCCCTTCTCTACTTTCCCTTCTCTACCTAACAGGATGGTAGGCATCACAAACTCTGAGAACACAAAAAGTGGATCTTTTGAAAAGGCATAGAAAAAAAAAATCAGTGAAATGTAGTCATTAAGTAGCCTACATTCAGATCTTAACAGGAGACTGAATAATAACTTCCCAAGATTAAATCTTCCTTATGGGAGACAAGAACCCAGTTTTGCTTTTGACTCTAGCAACAAGTAGGTATGCAGCTTGGTGATATCAATTCACCTCTTTGAGCCTTAATTTCACCTTCTTAACCTGTACTCAGTCCATAGATCATTAGATAGGCCAAAGATGGAAATGGGATGGGGATGACCATGAACCCCTTGAAATTTTATACACAATTCTAAATATGAACTCACTCTATTTTCTAAGGAGAGATTTCTCAGCTTTCATTATATTCTGAAAGGGTTAGTAAATTCCAAAGTGATTAAAAACATTTAGATTAACTTATTTCTCATTTCTCATATGACTGTATAAATACTTTTAAAACTATGGAATTGGAGATCCATTACTGGTTTACGTTTTATAACATACTTAGACCATAATGACGGACCTTTTTCTGTTCTTTGCTTCAGGATCTAAATCTAATAAGGTTAAGGCTAAATTATAATTCTAGGCATGTTATAATCAAGAAAAACTTACTCTGCTATTTCTTAGCAGATGAAAGGTCAATGTAAAGGGTGAGGCTACTATGTTTGATGAAGTAACACTAACTTCATTTCAAGTTCTATGTGATTGAGATTTAAACAATGACTGAAAAAAGTCACAAAAGGGCAAAATTCCATTAAACAAAAACACTCTATCATTAAAAAAAAAAACAAAAAACAAAAAACAAAACATAGCCTGTAGTCCACTTATTTCAAGCAGTATGTATTACAAAATTACTGACCAACAAAAGGAACTCTGATTATACGGCATCCTCCAGCACCTAGCTCAACTCCATTTCCTTACTTTAAATCTCCAACTGCCTGCATGGTTATTTGCCAACTCAATCAAAGGATTAAACAATGCTTATCACCATCTTCCTGAAAAGTGTACCTATCTCCGTACTTCATTATCTCTGTAGTGGTACTCTGTTCTAGTTATGTAGGCTCAAGCTACTTATGCATTTGAAAGAGGTCTAGTATCTCTCAAGCCTACAATAACTTCAGGTAAGAAAAATGATTAAAAATCAGAAAACAACTAGACTCTCCATTTAGAATCAACTACTTTCCTTTTTTTTTTTTTTTTTTTTTGAGATGGAGTCTTGCTGTCGCCAGGCTGGAGTGCAATGGCGAGATCTCGGCTCACTGCAACCTCCACCTCCCAGGTTCAAGTGATTCTCCTGCCTCAGCCTCCCAAGTAGCTGGGACTACAGGTATACGCCACCATGCCCAACTAATTTTTGTAGTTTTAGTAGAGACAGGGTTTCACCATGTTGGCCAGGCTGGTCTTCAACTCCTGGCCTCGTGATCCGCCCGCCTAGGCCTCCCAAAGTGCTGGGATTACAGGCGTGAGCCACCGTGCCCGGCCCCTAGAATCTACTTTCTTAAGAACTCAAGGAAAAATACTTGTGCTTTCAATAAAAAAAAATTTGCAAGGAATAAAAAGACATGAGGAAGTCTACAGAATAGGACCTAAACAATATGACAGTTATGAGAAAATAAAAAATTTAAACACTTACTGGATATTTGACGTCAAGGGAGAATATTTAAAGATAACCTATTTATGGGGTGGGGTGCAGTGGCTCACGCCTGTAATCCCAGCACTTTGGGAGGCCGAGTTGGGTAGATTACAAGGTCAGGAGATCGAGACCATCCTGGCTAACATGGTGAAACCCCATCTCAACTAAAAATACAAAAAATTAGCTGGGCATGGTGGCGGCCGCCTGTAGACGCAGCTACTTGGGAAGCTGAGGCAGGATAATGGCGTGAACCTGGGAGGTGGCGCTTGCAGTGAGCCGAGATCGGGCCACTGCACTCCAGCCTGGGTGACCGAGCAAGACTCCGTCTCAAAAAAAACACAAAAAACCCAAAAAAACAAAAAACCTATTTATGGATAAAATAAAATGATGCCTGAGACTTGTTTCAAAAAGATAAGAGTGGAAAGAGGTGCATGGGGTACAGCTCAAATAAGTTTGGTCAGAAATTCAGAATCACTGAAACTGCGCAATGGGTAAATGAAGGTTCTCTTAAAAAAAGTAAAAATGATTTACAAAATTCTTATGAGAAGAAAAATAATTGTGTATACTGTACCACTCTCAGCAGTGAAGCCATATACAATTGGGGTCTTAAATAGGAAGGGTGGGTTGGTGGTACTCACATCATCATGCAAAACGCACAGGAACTTTATTACCACTTAGTCAACAGAGTACCAAACTGAGTTTGTTTGGTCAGTGACTTTCTATTACACCAAATCTGCATGTAATTGTTCCTCGGCTAGCACCAATAGGACGAAGAGTGTATTTTAGAAAAAAATTCAAGTGAAAAATTAGTATAATCAATTCGTAATAAATGATGCCTAGGACAGAAATTAGCTATAGGACTAAACAAAACTTTGGTTTTAAAATGAGCAAGGCAAACAGCAAAAGGTTCAAACATGTAGGATTTTTATGGGGCAAAAATTACTATCAAGTGTTTCAAATTACATTATTTCAAGTGGGTAATCTGATGAGTTTTATATTTTGCAAAAGTAATCTTATTCCAATTATCCACATCCACAGTCCTGAAGATGCAGACCACCTGGACACAGGTATTGACAAGGATGAACTTTTCTGTGCAACTAAAAGTGGTGTGTAGGGGAGGGAGAACCACATACCTCCCTGGTCAATTTCTTCCTAAATAAAAATATGGTAAATTTAATTGCTGATCATGAAATCTGTATTGAACAAACATTAGCTTGACTTACCTGTCTTCATGAGACAGACTATGGTCATCAAAAATCGCCTGTGTGCTTCAGTTACCTGAATAATTCAAATAATATATCAACAGAGTAAGCTATATATTTCTCTCTAAAAACTCAGCATTTCTTCCATTAGAGATTACTACAGCTAGAAAATTCTAGCGATCACTGAATTTTCTGCCATGTGTATTTTGGTATGAATATATTTTGAAAACTAGCCATTCTTAATAAACAATTTCAATAAGGCTAAAATGTCATATTAATGTACTTAAAAAGTGAAGAGATACTTGAAAATTTTTATATCACATATAACCTATCTTTTCAGGTCAATATAACAAGATTAATCTATAGTAATTAATCAACACACTATAGAGTAAGACTGAACTTTCTAAATACTTAATATAACTTTGTAAGTCCCCAATATACTTAAAGTTTGATTTTGTGTATTTGACTGACAAAGCTTTAACTTATTTTAGTATTAAGACCTAAAAATTAATCTTGAACAATCTTCAACTTTCTGAAAATTTTGGTTTGTATATTTAAGAGTTAAGGCCTATTATCAACATTTGGCATCTATTAATGCATAAAATTAATAGCATAGAATATACAAAAAATTCCCCAAACTGATTCCTAGAATTCCTGAATATTTTTTTTTCTTTTTTTGAGACGGAGTTTCGCTCGTTGCCCAGGCTGGAGTGCAATGGCGTGATCTCGGCTCACGGCAACCTCTGCCTCCCAGGTTCAAGCGATTCTCCTGCCTCAGCCTCCCGAGTAGCTGGGATTACAGGTACGCACCACCATGCCTGGCTAATTTTGTGTTTTTAGTAGAGATGGGGTTTCTCCATGTTGGTCAGGCTGGTCTTGAACTCCTGACCTCAGGTGATCTGCCCTCCTCGGCCTCCCAAAGTGTTGGGATTACAGGTGTGAGCCACTGCGCCTTGCCTAAAATTCCTAAATTTCTAATGAATGGCAAACACAGAATTCCATCTATGGCCAACTGAGGCAACACAAGACTTACTACTGTGTACCTACTTCCTAAAAATTACTCGAATTCCCAAGTATGTATACCACAAGGATCCTTTAGGAACTGGTTTACTTCAATAAGATCTCCCTTAATGTCTGATGCTCAATTAGTGAGACACAATTACTTCTCCAGATTTAAATCCCTATCATGACATTACTAAATTACCAAATCTTTCTAAGCCTGCTATCCTTATCTACAAAATGAGGATAAAATATATAACTAGTTTTTGTGAGAATTAAATGACAGCACGCATCGCTGTCAGGTAAATAGCATTCAAAACTGGCTTTTTACTCACATTTATATTCTTAGTACTCTCTCTGGGCTGGATTTTATTCTTGTATTTTCTCTAACCAGTATTTTACTCTTTTCGATATATTATTTTCAGAAGTGACCTCAAATCCTTTGTTGATATACATAAACTCCAAGAAGAACAAACCAACCAACCCAATCTAGTTTTGTTCCAGAGTTCACAGTATAAGGAAAAGAGAAACATGTAAGTAAGGGGAAGAAAATGAAGAGTGAGAGAACATTTCTGTGAAGAAAGCATTTGAAAGAATTCCACATAGGAAATAGATCCTGAAAAGTTATTTTCATAGTGGTTTAATAGGTGTCACAAAAAGGTATTTTGTGGCAATGTCATTCTTCCTCAAAAATTGAATACCTTCATTTATTTGCCAATTTCATAAAACAGCATTCTGGAGGTCAATTTTTTCAGTGATTTAAAAATGAGTAAAACATTTTTAAAAAGATTTAAACTTGAAACAGACCTCATTCCACTGTAAATTTTAGGCATTACTATTCCTGAGTGTCAACTATACACATCAAATGATTAAACACCTCCCTCCTGATCTAGTCAAGATATCTGCAGTAAGCAATGTGTAAATGACAACTGTTCCCAAAAGACTTATGATAAAGCTTTTAGAATAGAAAATAAACATCTCAACAAGTAAAATTACTCTTTTCAGCATTAAAAAATAATTTGTGAAAAATGTAGTGAGTGTAATTATGAAGTGGCATACTCATCTCAACTTTAGTTCTAAAATAACACGACATCATTTTAACTAAGAGAAATGCTGGTTTTCCAAATAGCAGGTTACCTTTTACCCGAGGTTTAAAGAATAAGTATCAGCATCATGACATCACTAGAAAGAAATTGAAGCATACAAGGAATAAACTATAGTTTCTTTTTATATCAAAATGTACTCTTGAAAATGTGTTTGGCACAGTGCTAAATCATATATAGTTAATACTAAATATTGCAGGATACAATAAAACCCTGGAGTTAATTGTTTACACCCTCTTATGGGAATGAAAATAATAGATAGATACCAATTATTCAGAAGTCAGCCTATACAAACTGTATAAACAATATTTTATGTTTTGCTTTGAAAACCAGTGATATAATAAATTTTACATAAAAGACTGTAAAATAATATAAACGGATTTAAACAGATTTTTACAATAAGAAATTCAAATGGAAACAGACAAGTAACAAAGAGAAGTAAAAAAATTTATTGCAGTATTCGCTCCACCAGATTACCTGGGGATCCCTTTTCTTGTATTGTTTTCAGGGTGACCTAATACATCAAAATCTACATTTACAAAAACTCCTTCTGCAGATAGGTCATAGATACTGCATGCTTTTTTTTTTTTTCAACAGAATAAATTATATATCCAGGAGATTCTGCCATTTTACAGCCTGGAAAAAACAACGCTTCCCTGGAAACTGGGCTAAGCTAAAGAAAGCCATCCGCTGCTAGGTTAAACTCCAAGAACACTTTATTAAGAACATTAACAGACTAATTTCCAACATTCACTTGTTTATTTTTTTTAAACAGAAAGTTTTTTTCCAAGATATAAACAATTTTTGTTAAACTATAATACAGTGGGAGTAAAAATGAACTGAGAATCTGTTTCTGCTGCACAACAGCGAAGGGAGCTCCCACAAAAATGTTTGCCCAACATTTCCTTCTTTTGTTCCTGCATCCCAGGTTCCACTTACTCTTCATAAAACTGATTTTTTTTTTTTTTTTTTGCCAGAATGTTGGTATTTCAAGTTTTTCTGCCTTTTAAAAAAATTCCTGTAAATTTGGCTGCATGTACAAATTCATTAGCTGGAAGTCCCATCCTTGGCGGCATACAGGGATCGTAAAGTCTGAACAACTTTATTAGTCAGCTTATTAGCACTCGTTAGAGCAATTTTTTTGTAAATAATGTCTGACTCTTTAATAGTGTCTACCCAAGGCACCAGTTTGCGGCCATCACGGCGCTTAGCCTCAGTCCAGGAGCCACTGTAGGAGCCTGCCATCCACTGAACACTGAAGCCATTGCTGGTTTTCTGTACTACTCTTGCAATTTGTGGTCGATCTTTGTACTTTGGACAGCAAATAGCGATGACATCCATGACGTCAACACTTTCATTCATCTGTGCTGCCAACTCCGTAGAGTCTGAATTTCGTTTTGACCTTCTCAATGACTAAAACATTGGGAGGGGGGAAAAAAGACCAAGTGTTACACAAAAGAATTTTAGTGAAATTATTGTTTTTATTGCTTTTAATCCCTTGACGCCGGGAGTTGGGATTTCCCGGCACACTTCCATTGCCGGCAATGAGACGCACCGTGACCGCCAGCGCCAAGGGGTTAACATATACTTGTAAAACCATATAACTCTTAATTTGTACCCGTGTCTTTACTCTTATTGATATATAAAATTATATATACATATGAACCATAAAGCTACATAAAACTTAGCAACAATGAAAATAACACACATTAATACAATTCAAAGAAAAATTAACCCTTTATGCTGGATAAATCTCATTTCTGTTTTTTTTTTATTGTCTTTTATGTTAAACTTTCTACAAAAGGATGTATAAATGGGTAAGTAGAGAATCTCTATCTACAAAATGTTTTCTCTTTTAAGTATTACATTACTTGGTTGTACATTTAATAGACTGACATATATAAGCACATAAAAATCATTTTACGTAATACGCTGCGAAATACGTTGACTCCTCCTCCGCCTCACCCCTGAAGTGCCTCCTCCTCTATCCTCCCCATCACTTTCATCATCTTCTGTCTCTGCTGCTGTATTATTTTTAGGGCTGCCTCCTCCAAGCAGTGAGGTAATTGCTTTGTTCCGAGCATTTGTGCTAGCTGACACCTCCCCTTCTTCTTCTTCTTCATCAGGGTCCAGATGTTCCATGAGAAGTTTGAACTATAAAAAATAGATATTATTTCAGAATTTTAAGTAAATATTTCAAGCAAGATTGTTAAATTCCTAAATGTTTTCTATGGCAGTAGTTTGCTGTGTGTGAAACAGATGTTAGCCATCATCTAAGTTAGGGGCTGGTAAACATTTTCTGTAAACAGCCAGGTGGTCAATATTTTTCACTTTGAAGGCCATATAGTCTGTCACAACTACACAACTCTGCCACTGTAATATGAAAGCAGTTACAGACAAATAAATGAGTGGGCATGAATGTTTTCAGTAAAACTTTATTTGCAAAAATAGGCAATGGGTTAGATACAAAAACAGCCAGAGTTTTCAGACCGTTGGTCCAAGACATCAAGCAACCAGGTGACAATTACTGACAGACATTTTCTAGTTATCTCCCCTCTTTGCTCTCTGCTAAGAGGATATAAGAGAAAGCAGAGAATGTTGAAAAATTTTAAATGAGAACTAAAATATTTTTAAATTTTAATGTATGTAAGGTTTGCAAAGTCAATGAATAATATGAAAGCCACTGTGTAGATTATATTCTTAGCTCAAAAATTCTTGTTTCTATGTTCAGCTACTTGCTTTAAAGTAGATTTTTAAAATTTTTTTAAGAAAAATAGAAATGGAGTTTTGCCATGTTGGCCAAACTGGTGTCAAACCTCTGGCCTCGAGTGATCTGCCCACCTCAGCCTCCCAAAGTACTTGGGAGCCACTGCACCTGAACTAAGTAGATTAAAATATAAAACTTTATTTTTATTTTTTAGGACAGTCTTCTAATTTAAAAAACATTTTAAACAACTTTTATATTGTGGTAAAATAGAAATAACATAAAATTTGCCAGCTTAACCTTTTTTTTTTCTTTTTAAATTCAGACAGGGTCTCACTTTGTCACTCAGGCTGAAGTGCAGCGGCGTGATCATCGCTCACTATAGCCTACACCTCCCAGGCTGAGGTGGTCCTCCCACCTCAGCCTCCCCAGTAGTTGGCACTACAGGTGCGCACCACCATGTCTGGCTAATGTTTGTATTTTTTGTAGAGACAGGGTCTCGCTCTGTTGCTCAGGCTGGCTTGGACTTCTTGGACTCAAGCAAACCTCCAACAATAGGCCTCCCAAAGTGCTAAGATTACAGGTGTAAGCCAGCATGCCTAGCCTACCAGTTTAATCATTTTAAATGTATAATTCATTGGCATGTTGTACAACTATCACCACTATCCATTTCCAGAGCTGTTTCTTTCTTTGTTTTTTTAAATCACTGGACGTCACAGCTCTGTCCTCATTAAACAATAACTCCCTGTTCTTTCCTTCCCTGGTCCTTGGTAACCTCTAGTCTATTCTCTGTCTCTATTTTAAAAGCACATTTTATATACATACATTTGCATACTTGTTAAGTGAGAATGTATGCAAATATATATTGGCATTACTCATATAAGAACATATGAAAAAGTAATAATATTGGTTGTCAGAAAAGAAAGGAACAGAATGGCCAAACAGGGTAAGGGGATGACTGTTTGCAGTTTTACCTTTTATGACATATAAGTCATGTATTTTTCTGATTTAAAAACATAGCCCTCTGTATCCCCGGATTCCGCACCTGCAGATTCAACCCACAGCGGATCAAAAACTATTTGGAAAATGCCACAACAAAAATAACAGCACTGGCCGGGTGTGGTGGCTCATGCCTCTAATCCCATTACTTTGGGAGGCTGGCGCCTCACCTGAGGTCAGGAGTTTGAGACCAGCCTGGCCAACATGGCGAAACCCTATCTCTACTAAAAATACAAAAATTAGCCAGGCGTGGTGGCGCATGTCTGTAATCCCAGCTACTTGGGAGGCTGAGGCAGGAGACTCGCTTGAACCCGGGAGGCGGAGGTTATGGTGAGCCGAGATCACGCCATTGCACTCCAGCCTGGGCAACAAGAGTGAAACT
The DNA here is from genome assembly GCF_000951045.1 of Mandrillus leucophaeus. Taxonomy (NCBI): domain Eukaryota; kingdom Metazoa; phylum Chordata; class Mammalia; order Primates; family Cercopithecidae; genus Mandrillus; species Mandrillus leucophaeus. The sequence continues at coordinate 160,113 of NW_012107408.1, forward strand.
CCGTCTCAAAACAAAACAAAACAAAACAAAACAAAAAAAACAGCATTACAATAAAAAATAATACAACTTAAAAAAATGTGGTATAACAACTATGTACATAGCATTTACATTGTTTTAGGTATTATAAGTAATCTAGAAATGATTTAAAGTATATGGGAGGATGTACATATATGCAAATATTATATTTTTTAAATAATTTTTTTGAGACAGGGTTTCACTCCCGTCACCCAGGATTGGGTGTAATGGTGCAATCTCAGGTCACTGTAACCACTGCCTCTCAGGCTCAAGCACTTCTCCTGCCTCAGCCTCCTGAGTAGCCGGGACTACAGGTGCACACCACTGCCCCCAGCTAATTTTTTGTATTTTTTGTAGATATGGGGATATGCCATGTTGCCCAGGCTGGTCTCAAATTCTGACCTGCCATGGCCTCCCAAAGTGTTGGAATGACAGGTGTGAGCCACCTCACGCAGCCTACTATGCCACTTTTTATCAGGCCCTTGAATATCGGAGGATTTGGGTATCCATGGGGGGACTGGAACCAATTTCCTGTGGAAACCAGGGGACAACTACAAAACACACACACGGGTTTTCCTATTATCTTTCATTTTCACTAAAATAAAACTATTCGTGGGCTGTTGTTTCCTAAGAAAAAATAATTAGGATGCCATAGGTGCAATGGGAAAGACAAGCTTAAAGTAACTCATTAAAACCACATAGAGAAAAATTATCTTGATAGTTCATGAAGCTTACATTCAATGTAAAGGAGATAGTTATCTCCCCACCAGCCCCCCACATTTACTTGTCAAAAAAGTCCTTATGAGAAGTAAAAACTTTTGGTTTACTACTCACATCTAGATACTGCTTTACTATACTCCTCTTCACCTCTTCTGTGATTTTGGAATTAGCCATGTCACTCCGCAGGAAGTCCAGTGTTTGTTTTGGATGAAAATGAACTCCTGTTTTTCGGTTTATCGCTTTATCATACACTTTTGCAGATTCAGATGGAGAGTACTTCTGAATTTTACTGTTTTGGGAAAACAAAACCAAAAACTTTAAAACTATGGATGCAACATATTTGGAGAAATCCAATTATAGGTAGGAAGCATCATATTAATGAAATTAGTTTCTCATGTCTATTTTTAATACTATTGTGATCCTAGGACAGCTTCAATACAATTACTTAATATCACCTAACTGGTTTACCTCTTTCTACTAGTTGCTGCCCCACCCCCAACCTATCCATTCTCTATACAGTGGCCAGAATGATTGTTTATAAACTTGTTTCAGGTTATTAACAACTCTGCTTAAAAATCTTTCCAACTCCTTAGCATTGCCTAATTAACTTTACAAAGTTTTAAACTATTTTGCATGTTGCCAACATTTAACATCAAAACATTCCTTATAAGGCCAGGAGCAGTGGCTCATGCCTATAATCTCAGAGTTTTGGGAGGCCCGTGTGGGAGGATCACTTTGAGACCAGGAGTTCAAGAGTACCATGGGCAACACAACTAGACATCATCTCTACAAGTAAAAAGTAAAAAAAATTAGCTGGGTGTGGTGGCATGCATCTGTACTCCCAGCTACTCAGGTGGCTGAAGTAGGAGGACTACTTGAGCCAGGAGTTCATGATTGCATAACTGCATTCCAGCCTGGGCATCAGAGCGAGACCCTGTTTCAAACAAATACAGAGATATTCCTCTTAAAAATCTGGATTTCTGGCGTCTCCTGAAAAAGTGGGAGCTCTGGCCACATTATGCCCACCCTCTCCTTTGGTAACAAGCTTATGGAAACTTGAGACAGGTCCACTTAAATGACATCTCTTTCATCATGAAACACTCTTTCCAGTTGGCCACTGACCAGGTGGCCTATTAACATTTGACTTTGTGATTCCTAATCTTGGATTTCAATGAATGTAAAAAATGACCAAAATTCCATGGGTATAGGCAGGAAGAGATATCTTTAATGACTAATGGTGGGTAAAACCACAGGATATTTATAATAACTGTACCTTTTCTCTCTCTTACTTTATAGAGTACTTTAAAGACTATTTGAGTTCTATTGGAGCTCAGTTTAGTTGGTTTACATCTGTTACTTCAGAGTTCTTTAAAAACTTAAACTTGTAATCTATTTTAAGGTTAGCCTGATTCTTTTTAAGGAAATCAACAAAATAAGCCCTTCAATTTGTAATGCATTATCACCAAGTACAGGAATATGTTTTTTACCCTTTAATAAAATAATAAATTATGGCATATTACACAACAGAATACTATACAGCAATAGAAGAGAATAAACTCCTTTATAAAAAGGAACATTTCTAACATTAAACATGCAAACAAAACTGGGTTTCATATTTATCATTATTATGTTTTTAGATGGAGTCTCGCTCTGTTGCCCAGGCTGGACTGCAGTAGCATAATCTCAGCTTACCGCAATCTCCGCCTCCCGGGTTTAAGCGATTCTCCTGCCTCAGCCTCCCGAGTAGCTGGGATCACAGGTGTGCACCACCATGCTCACTTAATTTTTCCATTTTTAATAGAGATGGGGGTTTCACCATGTTGGCCAGGCTGGTCTCGAACTCCTGACCTCAGGGGATCTGCCCACCTCAGCCTCCCAAAATGCTGGGATTATAGGCATGAGCCACTGCGCCCAGCCCAAATATTTATTATTTGAACAGAGTGAAGTTTTTTTTCTCACTGCTTATGTAACCTTACCTATCAGAAAATCCACAAAGATTCTTCAAATGTTGTTTTAACATTAGAAGCAATAAAATACCCTGGGACACATTGGCAAATTCAATTAAAGGAGCTGAATTTTCTGGCAAACATTTCATCACTGAATTTATATCGTCTTCTGAATCTGAATCTGAATCTGAATCTACACGTTTCCGTGACTTCCGAGGCCTGGAAACTTCTTCTTCACTGTCGCTTGACTCATTTTCCTTACTAGGTGATGATTTTCTCTCTTTCCTTTTGTCCTTTACCATAGACTGAAAGAAAAAATTGTTTGATAAACAATAAAAACAAAATGCCACTAGTAGATATAAGTGTTCTCCATTCAACAGCTTGAAAAAGCTTCCTTAAATGAGTATTTTATAAACCTCTTGACTTGATATCAACAACTGGTATGTAATGTTAGGGGATAGTTTCTAAAACTAAATAAAATTATATACAATATCCACCCCCTCCCCCACAACCACTCCTTCAAAAAAATCCTTGTGAAATATCATTCAAAGGGAAACAATTTTCTTCTAAGGATAGTAATAAAAGATAGTTATAAAAGTATCAATTAGGTGCATAGGTAAGCCATTATAGAGGAAAAGCAGTAATTATAATTTAACTGAGGAGAATAAAGTAATCTTGGACATCCCGAGCTTCTATCAAACTCTCCTTTTCAAGAACATTTCAGCAAGATAATACGCAATTTTCTCTGAAGACTTAAATCCTGTTTCTTTGTACTTTATGAAAATGTTAGTTCTTAGAAACAAAGTCAACTGGATTTAAGCAGGTTGTGTGGTGTGTGTGTAGGGGGCACATTATAACAACATTTATTCGAAACTGGAAGAAACATTTACAAAGACAGCCATACCAACCAGTAAGCAGGTAAAATAAGAGAACATGAGGGCTAAAGCTCCTGGGAAATTATTAACTTCTCAAACTTAAATGTGCACATTAACATCTGTGGATTTTGTTGAAGATGCAGATTCTGGTTCAGCAAATCTGGGTGGGGCCTGAGGTTCTAGAGCTTTAATAAGCTCTCAGGTGAAACCACTGCTGCTGGTGTGTGGTCTACACTTCAAGTAGTAAGGGTTTAGACACCTTTGTAATTCCAGCCCTTAGGAGGCATCTAAAATAATCTGTCTGATTTACTAGTCTGACAAGGCTGAGTTTTGAGCAATACAATTTTACCAAATGAGATCTACTTGGATCATTAGATACATGAGAATATTTAATTTGCAAAGAATTTACTGAGTGCTTACTATGTGCCTAGTGCTACACCAGGTACTTTTATAATTAAATAAATTACATTCCTCCTAAAAGTCATGACAGAAATGACGGAAGGTTCAACAAGAAATTTAGTAAAGATTTTGGGCACACATATGCCAACTCTATTACGGTGCTGTAGTTGAGCGATAAGAAAGTCAATGGTGTCATAAATTTTTGGTATAAGTGTAAATAAGCTATATATTTTCATGTGTAATGTGATTACAGCATTACAAGATTTACAGAATAATGTTTTAAAATGGGGCTTAAATGAATGTATGAATGGACATAAAACACTTAAGGTCAGTGCTTAAAGTGAGAGAAATAAATGCGATGGCTTATCAACAGAACAATCCATATATGTATTTTAGATGTTTCTAAATAGAAGTAAAGTGGCAACGTACATCCTCTCCCAAGTCAAGTACTGCCCAGATTTCATTAAGTTCACTTAGAAAGATTTTATATACTCATGAAGAGAATAAAAAGAATGAGAAACAAAACAGTGAAAACAGCATGTCTGCACTTTGACAGATGGATTAAGAATAGTAATGTGTGTAACTTACCTCCTTGAATGACTGCAGTAGGTTACTACCAGAAACTGAGAGTGTAATGTCTATATGATGCATTATAAACAACGGCTCTTCCTGTGTCTGGTATGGAAAACAGGCTAGATTGTCTGCTATATACAAGAGCATAGTCACGTCTGTTTTCTGTAAATTTTAAGAAAAAGCACATATGTTTAGCGGATAATCTAGAAACCCATCCAAAAAAGCTTTTTTAGAAAAAATACAGGGCACTTTCACCTCACTTAATGTTAGAGAGAGAGATAAGCAGACACACACATGGGGAGAGTGGGCAGAGACACAGAGAGACAGAGAGAGAGCAGGAGGGAGAGAAATATAGAGGAGGAAAAAGGGAGAGGGAGAGAGGTGTAAGAAAAAGGGAGAAGGGGGAACATAAATAGAATTTTATAAAATAATCTTAGGCCCATTTTTTATTTTATAATGACTTACACTATGCTATCTCAAGAGGTGAAATTTTTTATTGCATCCATGTGAAATTCCTTGAGGTTTTCTTACAGAGTATATGGAATCTTTATGATAAATCCATACCATATCAGAAAGTATACATGAAAGTTAAATCATTGTGCTACTAAGAGTTTAACCTATATGGAGATCAGTTACACACAGTTACTATTCTGCCCTCAAAATAACTACTAATTATAGTACTAATACATAGGTTAAAAGAAAAAACCTAAATCCACGTACTCATAAACATTTGTCAGTTTCCTGTGTATATGTAATTCAGAATATCAGAGTTGTTTTGACAATGCTATCAGTTTCACACTATAAGTACTCTGAGGTAGGCAAAATTTAAGAGGATTATTGTTATTTGCTTGCTTTAAAAAGAAGTAATAGAGAATTCAAGCATTTCATGATCATAAACAGAAGGGCATATTAATATTCAAATTTCTTTTAAATATTTATAGCTCAAGGAAAAAAAAAAGCTCACAACTAAAAAGCACTCCCTCCTACCATCTACCCTCCCCTGCCATGGAAACAACATAAAACCCAACAGCAGCAGCAACAAGATCCCATAGCACAGATGGAATAACCTTCCTATTAATATTCGTAAGAGTATCACTCTCACTCTATTTTTACTTTACGGTATGTATCAACACCCATGTTACAGACGAAAAAATGTAGACATAAAACCCTACCTCATCTATTAGTTTAACATTATAATTTATACATATATTTTCAAAACTCATATATATTTTATTTTTATATATTTATATTTATATAAATATTTTCTTCAACATCCATAAAAGCCCTGTATTTCTCTTTCCTTTCAAAGTTCTTCAAAGAATAGTTTAGACTGCTCCTCCCATGTCTTCCCCACTATTTTTTTTCAAAGGAGACATGATATCGCTCACTGCCATCTTGAACTCCTGGGCTCAAGCAATCGCTTTGCCTAGGTCTCACAAGTAACTAGGTAGCTAGCAGTATAGGTGCATGCCACAAGGCCTGGCTGAGTTTTATTTTTTAATTTTTGTAGAGACAGGGTCTCTGGTATGGAACTCCTGGGCTCAAGCAATCATCTGGCTTGGGTGCTGGGATTACAAGCATGAGTCATCTCACCTGGCCCTCCCTCTTCAATTACAATCTGCTTTTGTCCCTCACTGCTTGACTGTTTTTGTCCATGAAGTTCACCATTCTACTCTATTTTTCACTTCTACTCTCCTTGCCTTCACAGTAGCATCTGACTATCATCCACACTTTCCTTCACGAAATCTACTTCCTAAGTTTTCTCTTCCTAGCTCTTTGACTACTCCCTTTTTATGTACTACTCAAGCCAACTCCTTTGCATCTGACTTTGGCAACAATCCTATTCTTTCAGGTGCTCAAGATAAAAATACTCCAGTTGTCCACTTACTATTCTTTTTACACAGTCTCACTTAATTCTTTCCTCAAATTTCTTTTCTACTATCCATCCTTTTTTTTTTTTTTTTTTAATTGAGATGGAGTCTGGTTCTGTTGCCCAGGCTGGAGTGCAGTGGCGTGATCTCAGCTCACTGCCACTCTCTGCCCCCCAGGTTCAAGTGATTCTCATGCCCTGGCTTCCAAGTAGCTGGGACTACAGGTGTGCGCCATCACACCTGGCTAATTTTTTTTGTACTTTTAGTAGTGACGGCGTTTTGCCGTGTTGGCCAGGCTGTTTTCGAACTCCTGACCTCAGGTGATCCGCCCGCCTTGGCCTCCCAAAATGTTGGGATTACAGGTGTGAGCCACGGCACCCGATCTCTACTATCCATTCTTTTTCTCCCCTACTGTTGTCACAATAGGTTAATTTCTTATTACCTCCAGTGTGACCACAATGCTAAAAAATTTCTTCTTCCTAAACTGCTCTTTGGCAACTGTCCTCATTATTTTATTCGCACACTTCCAATGTTTTTTTTTTTTTTTTTTTGCCATCTACAGGATCCTCTATATACTATTCCTCATTATGACCTTTCTGCCCCAGTCAAATAACAAACTATTCATTATTAACCACACATTCTTGTCTTTTACATTTTTGGCCCCTACTGGAACATCTTCCTTCCCTGGTTTATATAGCAGATCCCTCTCATTCTATCCCTCTGGGCCTTCAGGCATTTGTTCTTTCTCTGACATTCTTTGTTGGAGATACTTAGAAGAAAGCATTGCATTGTGAGAGCTGGGTTTCCAGTTTAGCATTTCAAATGCTGAGATGACAGAACATCTAGTCAATGACATAAAGCAGGCAGTGAAACCACATAGGAATGAAGTTCTTTTGGAGAGAAACAAGGACTGGAACAATATTATCAATACAAACCACCAGGGCACTCAGGATATACTAACCATAATCACTATTAATTTTGTGTCCTATCCCCACAACTGGAGGGAAAATCCTTTCAGGGCAAAAGCACTATGTTATATCATCTGGCACTCCTAGTATAGTGTCCTATACACAATGCAAACTTAATACTGATGATATGATGATAATGTTGATGATAAATTTCACACAGTACTTAAAAAGAAGAGGTCTAGTAAGATATCTACACTATGGTAATTATAATTTTGCTTTATTGCAAAAATCTGCTGTCAGGCTAACAAGTAATTAAAGTATTTCTTTTGTTCTTTTCTTTTGCTTTTTTTTTGTTTTTTGTTTTTTTTTTTGAGACGGAGTCTCGCTCTGTCGGCCAGGCTGGAATGCAAAGGCGTGATCTTGGCTCACTGCAACCTCTGCCTCTCGGGTTCAAGCAATTCTTCTGCCTCAGCCTCCTGAGTAGCTGGGATTACAGGCGCGTGCCACCACGCCCGGCTGATTTTCATATTTTTAGTAGAGACGGGGTTTCACCATGTTGGTCAGGCTGGTCTCGAACTCCTGACCTTGTGATCCACCTGCCTTGGCCTCCCAAAGTGCTGGGATTACAGGCGTGAGTCACCATGCCTGGCCTCTTTTGTTCTTTTAAAAGTTGCTATACACATAGACTCATGTGCGCTCTGTGTGGGCAGAAACCATATCTGTCTTTACTATTTTATGCTCGTTAAACTTCTTAGCACAATGGCTGGTACGTAGCAGATGCTGAACAAATATTGCGTAAAATAAATAAATTAAAAGGTAAACTTAAAAGAATATTCAGTTTTCTTGGCCTATGGTCCTGGCCAATGCAACTAGTGCAACAGCCAGAAGGGTCAAAATTGTAATTATGGTAATCCCCCCTTATTGTTGTTTTGCTTTCCATAGTTTCAGTTACCCTTGGTCAACCATAGTCCAAAAATAGGTGAGTAAACTACAACAAGGTATTTTGAGAGAGAGAGAGAAAAGCAAGATCCCATTCACATAACTTTTATTACAGTATACTGTTATAATTGCTCTATTTTATTATCATTGTTAATCTCTTACTGTGACTAATTTAGAAATTAAAACTTTAACATAGGTTTGTAGATACTGGAAAAACTAGTAGTGTCATGTGCCACATAACCATGTTTCAGTCAATGACAAACCATATATATAATGACGGTCCCATAAGATTACCCTATCATATTTTTACTGTACCTTTTCTATGTTTAGATATGTTTATACACACGGATACTTATGATTGTGTTAGTTATCTACAGTATTCAGTACAGTAACATGCTGTACAGGTTTGCAGCCTAGGAACAATATAGCTTAGGTAGGCTACAACATCTAGGTTTGTGTAAGTAAGATATTCACCCCACAAAGAAATTGCCTAACTATGCATTTCTCCAAATGTATCCTTGTCATTAAGTGATGCATGACTGCATATATAAGATTTAGTACTATCCATGGTTTCATGCATCCACTGGGGGTCATGAAATGTATCTTTAAGGATAAGGGAGGACTACTATACACAAAAGTGGACTACTATACACAAAACTGACTTCCCTTCATTAAGGAAAGTCAAGTTGAACAACTAGGGATCTCAACAACCAAAAACCTATAACAGTTATTCTCTAACAATATTTGAGGTAATCGATTCCCAATGTGATTAGTTTAGTGATGGTGCTTATTTAAAGATATGCTTACAGAATCTGTTATCAAAGTTTATGGGATATTCAGTATGGAGGCAAAGTTATACATTATTCCTCATTATACTTTTTCTTATACAAAATTTCCCCTTCAATTTTGACTGTGTACTTTGTAAATAACTTAGAAGATTAAGAAAACATTTGATGAAGTTACTATCATATACTAATAAAATGGTAATATTTTAAAAATAGTGACTACTTTATCCATAAAATTTCTAGAACATTTATTTTCTTAAAATAATAAGTTTTTGTGCTTACTGCTGTGTCATCAAAGAGGTTGAGTAAAGAAATAAGAAAGGCTCGTCTGTGTTGGCGGTTTCCACGGATCATGGAGTAAAGGTGTGAACACAAAGCGCTAGAGGACTCGTCTTGTCTGAAACCCCTTACAGGATCTTTTAGGCATGTGTTGATTGCCTGTTGTACCTGGTAAGACATCTTCATACCAGCCACTGCTTTCATCTGAAATCAATACAAGTCTCATTTTTGTCAAGGAAATTAAAAGACACAACTTAAAAATATACTTAGAGCATTACATCCTGAGGCTAGCTTCATTATTTGGTTTTCTTAATTAAAATAATACGAATCACAGAATGAAGTGCTAGAAGGAACATCAGAGATTATCTCTTACAATTCCCTCATTTCAAAGAAGAAAAAAAAAATGAGGCCCAGGAGAGTCATTGCAGCCAAGTTCACACAGTAGGATATAAAATCTAGGTTTCCGGATTTTTAGTCTGGTGTGCTTGGTACTGTCACCTCTAGCCCAATCTTAACTTTAAACTAGAAAAAACACCTTGGGAGACTAACTTAGTTGCATGTTTAGAAGATAGGTACTAAGTAAGACATTTTATTCCAATTATGAATGTGGGCAAGGTATTTATCAAAGACATGCTTTACTCAAGAAAAATGCTTAAATTTAGGTTATAAAATGTTAAAATACATACATGAATGAATCCAGCATATTTTTTGTCTATTTCCACAAGTTGCTGATCAGCCTTGTTCCGCATAGCAGGTTCTGGGTCTGTGCCCATAGCAATTAAATATGGCACACACTGGAAATAAAAAAAAATTATGAGATATCACGGTAGTAAAAACTCTCTATTTAGACATACGTCAAAACTTTCTGTATATCTGAGATATATGAATTTAACCTTATAGGCTTTCCTATAAAGGCTATGATTTAGTGTTCTTTTTAAAGTGACAAATCTTTGAGATTCAGCTTAAATCCAGAAAGCACTGGAGCACCAGCAAAAATACTAATGTGGTAAAATTTAAACAATTTCATTGTAAATTTAAGGTTCTTTAAACATAAAGCATTCCCACACTAAGAATATCTATTTAAGATTCTGATATAGGCTACAAATGTATAATCCAGTAGTTTTTAAAGCTTGATTAGATTTGCCTTGTAAAGATAATATAGGGCAAACAGTAATTTGCTTTCCATACTCAAAGCTAGGAAAATATAATTGTTTTTCAAAGTGATTTCAGATGTGGCTTTGAGGATCAGATAGTTGGTAACAGTCATATTCACTGTACTTCTAGAGTCAAAAAACAGTACTACTATGTTAAGCGAGTCTGAATCAAAAAGCAATGTGAAGGCCAGAAAAACAACAAACTTATAACTTTAAAATACAGACATGGCATTAAATGAAAGAAATGATCATGTTAAATCTCAAATCAGGAAAGAAAAAAGGCTGTAAGGTGGGTGCGGTGGCTCATGCCTGTAATCCCAGCACTTTGCGACGCTGAGGCAGGCAGATGACTTGAGCTCAGAAGTTTGAGACCAGCCTGGCCAATATGGTAAAACCCCGTCTCTACAAAAATGCAAAATTTAGCCAGATGGTGGCGCACACCTGTAGTCTCAGCTACTTGGGAGGCTGAGGTGGGAAGACTGCTTGAGTCCAGGAGGCAGAGGCTGCAGTGAGCCAAGACTGCGTCATTGCACTCCAGCCAAAAAAAAAAAAAAAAAAAAAAGGCCAGAGAGAACGCCCTTGGTTAACTAGCAGAATCTGCAAATGGACTATATATTAGATAATATTGTATCAGTGTTAAACTTTCTAAATTTAATGATTATAATATGGTTTTGTAAGAGAATGCCCTTGTTCTTAGAAAATATATGCTGAAGTGTTTAGTGGTAAAGAATTATAATTACCTGAAACTTCCTACCAAATGATTCAGAAAAAAGCAGATGTATAAAAGGGAGAGAGAGAAAGCAATTGTGGCAAAATGTCAACAAATGGTGAATATAGGTGAAGAGTATAAAGGAATTCATACAATACTTTTGTAATTTCTTTGCGTGAATTTTGTTTTTTTTTTGGAGATACAGTCTCCCTCTGTTGGCCAGGCTGGAGTGCAATGGCACGGTCTTCGCTCACTGCAACCTCCGCTTCCTGGGTTCAAGAAATTTTCCTGCCTCAGCCTCCCATGTAGCTGGGACTACAGGCATGCGCAACCACACCTGGCTAATTTTTGTGTTTTTAGTAGAGACGGGGTTTTGCCATGTTGGCTATGCTGGTTTTGAACTCCTGACCCAAGTGATCCGCCCACCTCCGCCTCCCAAACTGCTGGGATTACACGTGGGAGACACTGCACCTGACTCCTTTGTGTGAAATTTAAAAAAAAGTTTAAAAAGCATATATAATAAAAAGCACCCAACAATGAGCCCTCGGTAGTTCAAAAAGGTCACAGTCTCAATGTACTACTGTTACATTATAATGTATGATTCTTTATGATAATAACCTGGAGTCAGGAAGAACAGGATAAATATTTGTTAACATGTTTTGTTTCAGGACATAGGGAAGACGACAGTATGTTTAAATATATCATATTTTCAAAAAGTTCCATTGAAAAATACCCAAAATAAAAATCTTGAAGGGTACAGACTCTGCTTATTTAATACATACACTTTTGTAGCCTATGGCGCTCTCTTGACCATCAGATGGTATATACTACTACATCAGCATTGGCTGCCAATCTTCAGTAATACTAATGTCTTTTATCACATCGTTTTGTCCTCATATCAATGCTATGAGGTGTCAGGTAGTTGGTGCCATCCCCAACTTAAAGATGAAGGAATTGGGATTACATAATTTACTTTTCTGTGGACTAAGACCCTGTTGAACAGATTATACTTTTAAACCCAGTGAACTCTCTTCACATAGATTGTTGGATCTTAGGGACAAAAGTAAGTATGAATTAAAACAAATATCCCTACTTAGAAAAATAATTTGAGTATATGTTCTGTCAATAGAAATTACAAGTTGGTTTATAACAGAGACAATATTATGAATATATGGGTATTTTGCAGTAGTCATAACCCAAGAGATTATCTAAAACTTCTAGATTCTTAAGAGTTTAGTACAAAGAAGAGTAAGAGGAACAAAGAACTACTTATTCTCTATAATCACAATGTATCAAATGACAACTAATCTGGCTCTTTTATTAAGTTGCTGCTGCCATAAAACATGCTTACCTGAACTGGATGAATAAGACCTTGATTTAGAGTCAATGCAATGACATTTAGGGCAAAGTGGCGTACACTTGACTGGGTGTGAAAAAATGCCTCAAGCACCTGTTTGAGATAAAGCTGCATGATGGAACTACTCATCCCTGAGGAAACATCACCCATTTCTTTCAAGTCTTCCTGTTTTGCAACTTTCTTCCCTGCAAAAGAAAGCAAAGGATAAACACATATTAAGAGCACCTATACTAACTTTACTAAATATTTCAAAATTAGGCCATAAGCAAAATCACAAAACGTTATAGCTAGTGTTCTGGCTCAATGGTTGTGTGTGTGTGTGTGTGTGTGTGTGTGTCTGCGTCTGTGTCAGAGGCCCCTTTGAGAACCCAATGAGAAGTATAATCTCTCTCCTCCCTCAAAATGTTAATGTTTACACACATATACAATTTTAAAACTATTTTAGAGAATTTAAGAATATGCTAAAGCCCAGTTACAGACCTCAGCATAAGGACTGCTATTTAACTGAATTTCTTCGTCTAACGTATCAGGAAATTTAGATATTTAGATCAAAGGAGATAAAGCCATTATAATATAACCATAGCTATGAAATTTAAAAATATATTTTCACTTACAGTCTCTATCTGCCTGCTGCATACGTGTATCTTCTTCTTGTAGGTAGGTCTGAAGGTTTTTTAACACTTGTATTTTTAAATTGACTGAGGAGTTCTTATCAGATAAAATATTATTATATAGATTCTTCACTTCTTGCTCGAACATTAGACTTGGATGCTGAATAAAGGCAAATCCTATGGGAGAGGGGAAAATCTCATCATATATTCATATTAAAATTAAAATTTAATAAATATGTTAATAAATTATATAAATGGCTCCTTATTTCAAAAAGTTAAAACTTAAAATGACTGGAAGAATATGCTGGTGGCCTTACCTAGAGAAGCATTAGAGCAGGTACTTCTTTCCCCATGAATTAAAAACAAGAAATTGCATTTCAAAGGAGAATTTCACACAAGAGGAAACCTTGAGGAGGGAGCAGGGCCTAGTGGCTAGGGGAGTGGATTAGGAGTCAGGAGTCTTGGGTTCTATTCCTGGCTCCACCACTGACTTGTAGTGTGACCTTGGGTGAGTCACATAATCTCTCTGTGCCTCAATTCTCCATCTGTAAAATGGGGATAATAATATTTACCACCCACCTACCTCACAGGGATGTTTTCAGGATTTAAGAAGTAATGTCTGCAAACATTTTTCAGATCCCCAGTAGAAGGTACTACATTGACATTATTTTTTTAAAAAAATTAAAATATATTCATTTGATGAAACAATATAATAAACCAGAGCAAAAAATATCTTCCACTTCTTTCTCATATAGCATTATAATAAGGCTACAATGCTGAATCCTATAACCACAGGTTAATAAGTAGCAATATATCATCCATGTTTATAATGTTTATTTGAGGAAAAAATGAAGATCTCTCATGACAGCAAGTATTATTGATAACAAACAACAAACTAAACTCAAAGCATAGAGTGATCAGATAACTAGCCCAAGGTCACTCAGGATAACTATGGCCCAGGCAAGATGTTTTTTATTAACTGGTCTAGAGGCAATATTTTCTGAATAGCGCTGCTTAAGTTAAAACTTCATCTTTTTGTACTCTGAAATACTTGTAACACTATTAGTTTTGCCACTCCATATAAATTATGTCCAGACTGAATATTTAAAGGTACACACTGGCTTGAAGTTAATATTGCACCAATTTAACTCCTTAGTAAATGATGTCTGAATTTTTACTCTATGTGCTACAAGTAATTTTCAAAAAGGGATAGAGGAGGAATAAAATGATAAGGTTTCAATTTATTTACAGATATCATAAACATGATTTAATAAGTAACTTAGAATCTTTTCTTACTCATTTTTGTTCAAAAGACTAATATAAATAACTAGTCATACATATTAAAGTATGAACCTTAATCATAATACTAAAATAAAATTTCCAAATAAGTTATTAATCTCATTGGGCAGCCTTACGTGTATAGTCGTTGCTTGGTATCCATGGGGGATTGGCTCCAGAACCTCCCAGGGATACCAAAATCCGTGGTTTCTCAAGTCTCTGACATAAAATGGGGTAGCATTTGCATATAACCTATTCACATCCTCCTGTATACTTTAAATCATCTCTAGATTATTTATATCTAACACAATGTAAATGCTATGTAAATTGCTGTTGTACTGTTTAGAGAATAATGACAAAAAAATCTGTACATATTTAGTATAAGTGTAATTGTTTTTTCTCAGTATTTCTGATTCTTGGTTAAATCCACAGATGTGAAACCCATGGATATGGAAGGCCAACCGTATCCGTACAAAAAAAAACAACAACAAAAACCAAAAACCTGGACAGACTGTTCTTGTATTTTTTTGAAGTGCATTCAATTCAGGTACTTTAATGCCATTCGCTTCCTATTTCCTCATATTCTAATTCCTTCCTAGATATAAGCCACACAGACCTGCCTAACAATTGCAAAACATGTTTTTATTACATCAGTGCTTCCTGGAAAAATAATATAAAACATGTATATATCCAAATTGTTCCTCCTGGGTTGCTAACTTTTTGCTTTTATATAAATAAGTCAGTGTAGACTGATCATTGTTTTAACTAGATGTGGCAGCTTCCTGTAGTGACAAAGCCTTGCAATGAAAAAGAATAATTACAAAAATGCAAAGAGCACAGAATTCTTCTACATTATTTTTCTTTATCAAATGGCTTTAATGAATGTTCTTCAGATACCCTATGGAGGAGGGGTGGAAGAAAGTATTGTTATCTCTATTTTACTAATGAAGAAACTGATAAAAAGACAAGTGGCTCGCTCAAGTTTACCCAGGAAGTCAATGGCCATAACAAGAATGGAACCCAGTTGTTTTAATCCCCAGATCTACATTCTATACACCAAATCCTACTAATAGAAACATATTAAAATAAACCAACAATTTAGATTCACAATATTTAAAAATGTGCTCTATCCCTCTCAAATAGCTACAATTTATAAAGAAATTTAGACTTACCTAGACCAATGATAGCTTTTGTTTGTACTTCTTCATCTGAATGTTTTGTAAAATACATCAATAGTTCAAGTACTTTATCTTTTATGTTAACCTAAGGGAAGGAAAACACATTAAAGTATTCATGAAGAGTAACTTAGATTAATTTTCAACTATAAAGGAAAAAAATACCTAAAGACAATGAGAATTTCTGTATGTGAACTTTATTAAAAAAAAAAAGTAACCAATTCCATTTATTTTAGAATAGTGGCATTCAAAGTATTAGTGTGTGACAAAGCAGCTTGTTTCGGAATGTGAATCAGTGTGTTCCCTTCATTGAAAAAAATTTTTAAAAAAAATCAGCTGTTGATGTCAACAGTGTGCCTACTGTTACAAAGCTGATATAACTTGTCAGAGAAATTTCATTATCTGGTTACACACCAGTAACAAAAAGTTCATGGATTAGCAGTCAGTCTGAGGACCATGCTTTGAGTAGCACTGTTTTCAGAATTTTCATTAAACCAGACTAATATTGCCTTCATCCTGGGTCATTACTGTTATTCTCAGATTACAGTGCCATATAGTTCTATGTTTTATAGCATTTTAAGTATTACTATCTTTACCTTGCTGTTGCCTTTAAAATCTTCCAGATCAAAATCAAAATGCCGACATAGTGCTCCAACAGTGAAAAGGGATCTAAGAAGTGCTGGTTTGTTTGTTAGAAGTGAAGTGTTATTTGGGTCCTCTTGGTGTTGACTTTTTAATTTTGAAATGGCACCTAATAAAGATAAGTAATATTTATAATATTTATCTTTGAATTACTCAGTTCAAGTAATTACTACTAATGAATCACAATTTTTTTTTTTTTGAGATGGAGTCTCACTCTGTCACCCAGGCTGGAGTGCAGTGACGTGATCTTAGCTCACTGCAACCTCCGCCTCCCGGGTTCAAGTGATTCTCCTGCCTCAGCTTCCCAAGTAGCTGGGATTACAGTTGTGTGCCACCATGCCTGGGACATTTTTGTATTTTTAGTAGAGAGACGGGGTTTCACCATGTTGGCCAGGTTGATCTCGAACTCCCGACCTCAGGTGATCCATCCGCCTTGGCCTCCCAAAGTGCTGGAATTACAGGTGTGAGCCACTGTGCCCGGCCAATTAATTTTTACTAATGGTTCTAAATATTAAGTATGTCTAGAATTATGAGGGCGCTCTTTTAGAGTCTAAACTAATTAATGTAAGAAAATTTAAATTTTACTTTTCACAGTGTGCAAAAAATTTACCAACCTTTACTTATCAGGAGATAAATTTCTGAAGTAATCACAGTGGGTTCTTAAGGGAATACAAAAGACACTAGACAATATTGTTTCTGAGAGGACCACAGTGGATAATCACACTTCATAGTTTCCTTGATTCTAGCCTTTTATCAAATGCATTTAAAATGAGCTGACACACTGCAGGACCTAGCAGAATAATTTTAAAACCCTGGTACTGAACTTACCATAGTATCTATTGAAACAAGCCCACACAAATTTAAAATTTTGTGTCACTTTATTTACAACAGCCCCAAGACAGCTGACACAATGTTGCACTACCTAAAAGATATAGAAAATGTTTGTTTAGATAAAAGTTAAAAATATACTATTTTAAAAACTTAGCTTTTTACAAATATTTGCTTTAAAAATAATATTAATAAAATATATTATAACTTTACACTAATGAATAAAGAAATGGTAAACTGAGTGCTTACAGTCATGCCATATTTGATGATGAGCTTCATCAGATCTTCTTCAATAGTGGCAAGGAAAGTTTCACTTGGATGCTCCATCAGTGGTACAACTAGCTCTAGGATTTTTGCAACATTGCAGATAACCATGAAATCATTTTGTGTCTATAAGAATAAAAATAATGCTTTATGAATATCCAAAACCTTAAAAGAAACTATATACAGTTTTATGTATTTGTGGGCAGAAATAGGGCATTTTGCACGTAAAGGTCCAGTTAAAAAAAAAAAGTCTATTAGAGTTTTTTTTTCAAGATATGGAAGAAGAAGCACCAGCATGTCAGGAATATGGACCAACAACTAACTTACCAAAATGTGACCTTGGGGTCACTTAATCACAATGTTAAAGTTATATTTTTTTTCCTAAAATGTAACACAAGTCAATTCTAAACAAGGGTATTTACGTATTGACAGCATTATACAAAGACTGGTACAGTTTTTACGATTAGTATTTTCCGAGCTGTGTATGTTAACCCAGTAGTTCTCAATCAGGAATAAGTTTCTTCCCCTGTATCCTGACACAGGAGTACTTGGCAGTGTCTGGAGACATTTTTGGTTGTCACAATGGGAGCCACTACTGGCATCTAGCGGCTACAGGCCAGGGATGCTGCTAAACAACCTGTAATGCACATAACAATCCTTGACAACAAAGAATAATCTAGTCCTGTCAATAGTGCTGAGGTTGAGAAACCCTGTGTTAAACTTTTCTGATAGATAAAAAAACATAGAATCCCAGAACTACGCAAAAGGCTTCTTTATTTTTAAGAAACAGTGTCTTGCTCAATTGCCCAGGTTGGAGTGCAGTGGCACAATCATAGCTCAATGCAATCCTGAATTCCTGAGCTTGAGCAATTTTCCTGACAGTCTCTCGAGTAGCTAGGACTACAGGTGCGTAACACTACACCCAGTTAATTTTTAAATTTTCTTTTTTTTCTTTTTTTGAGACGGAGTCTTGCTCCGTTGCCCAGGCTGGAGTGCAGTGGCGCGATCTTGGCTCACTGCAACCCCTGCCTCCCAGGTTCAAGCAACTCCCTGCCTCAGCCACCCAAGTAGCTGAGATGACAGGTGCCCACCACCATGCCTGGCTAATTTTTGTATTTTTAGTAGAGATGGGGTTTCACCATCTTGGCCAGGCTGGTCTGGGACTCCTGACCTCGTCATCCACCTGCCTTGGCCTCCCAAAGTGCCGGGATTACAGGTGTGAGCCACTGCACCTGGCCTTAATTTTCATTTTTGTAGAGACAGGGTCTCACTATGTTGCCCAGGCTGGTTGTGAATTCCTGGCCTCAAGTGATCCTCCTGCCTTGGCCACCCAAAGCACTGGGATTACAGGTGTGAGCCACCATGCTCAGCCTAGGACTTCTTTAAATTTAAATGTGTATTTCTTTGATTAGAAAAAGTAATAAGCATGTTTAAAAAAATAGGTAGAGACTTTTTAAAAAAAACCAAAAGGTAGAAAAGGATTTACAATAAAAAGTCTTGTTTCTATCTATCCTCCAGCCACCCAGTTCATTTCCCCAAAGGCAATCAGTTATGTGTGCGTGTGTGTGTGTGTGTGTGTTTGTGTAGTAAGGCTTTCAATGCATGTTTTTAATCTAGTTTTTTTTTTTTTTTTT
>NW_012107408.1:182971-184378 GCF_000951045.1 Mandrillus leucophaeus
TTTAGAAAAACATAGAGTATGTTAATACCAACAGCCTAACATCTCTGGTATGATATTACAGATTTTCCATATTTAATATTGTTCTATTATAAAAATAAAATATATTTATAAAATATAAATAAATTAAAAAAGACTGTATGAAAAATATAAAGCATAACAACAACTTCCTTAGGTGCCATAAATGGACCTCTGTTAGAGGCTATCGGCTCTCAATTTTGGAGAATGACCGAGGTTGACTGTTGTTCCTCAATAAAGTGCATTAGATGGGAAGTAATGTTAGTCTTTGTGTGCTTCGAGCAATGTTATCGATTTTTATATTTATTATATTATAAACGACAGATATGTTCAGGACCCAAAAGATAGTAAATTTCTCAAAGACAGGAACTCTGCTTCATTCATTCTGAGATCTTAACAATAGCTATAACATTTAGTAAGCATTTACTGAGGGTTTGGCTTGAGAAGTTTACAGCAAAATGGAACCTGAACTTTCTTTATAATATGTCAGACCTGATGTTTATAGATCACTTGCTACAAATAGAACATATATCTAAGTAAATGACACAGTTGATCTGTCAGTGAGAATGTGATTGACGCATGTGAATTCTAAATTTAAAGCACTTAATGTTTTATGTAAGACACAAGAATAAGACAGCTCTATACTTACACTACATTTAGTGGTAAGGTATGGTTGCATAGTCATTGCATGTTTAACCATGAGCTGGGGTCTTATTTTGCTGAATAAGAACAAAGTGGTTATGCAAGCTACCAATCTTCCAGAATTCACACCTTTATTGTCAGAATCTGGAAAAACAAACAGAGAAATAAGACACTAAAATATGACAAGGTAGTGGAAATTATACAGAATATTATTTAAATTAGTTAATATTATCCCCTAAATAGGTCCAGTATAGTCCTCAATATAATGAATTAGTAGTTCTTATGACACTAGACTTTCTCCATCTCATTTTTTTTTTGGTATAGAAATCACATACTCTCAAGATAAAGAACAAGAGGCCATGCTCTCTATAAAAGGCAAGTTTTATACTAATGGAAATTGGGAAGTTTAGGGATGGGCTTTTGGGAATACATGTGGTATTGGTTATATCTAAAATCAATGGGCTGGGTGTGATGGCTCACACCTGTAATCCCAGCACTTTGGGAGGCCATCACAGGAAAAAGGCTTGAGTCTAGGAATTTAGATCAGCTTGGACAACACGGGAAAACCCCAGCTCTACAGAAAAATAAAAAATTTAGCCTGGTGTGGTGATGTGCACTTGTAGTCTCAGTTACTCGGGAGGCCGAGGTGGGAGGATTGCTTCAGCCCAGGAGTTCTAGGTTGCAGTGAGCTATGATTACACCACTACAACCCAGCCTGGGTGACAGAGTGAGACCCTGTCTTTAAAGAAA
>NW_012107408.1:186526-188524 GCF_000951045.1 Mandrillus leucophaeus
AAATTCCCACATCATATTCATCCTTCCTTTTAAGATCCCCACAGGATTAAACAGAAAACATAAATTCTTTTTAAGTAACAGAAATCCTGCTGTTTCCTGTAATGAGTTAAAGTGGGTCTAGGGATAGAAGAATTTTTGTTGGGTAAGATAAATTCATTTGCGAACCAGTGCCAGCATTTTACCTGAAAAAAAAAAAAATGTAGTGGCTGGGCACAGTGGCTCATGCCTATAATCCCAGCTCTTTGGGAGGCCAAGGTGCACAGATTACTTGAGGCCAGGAGTTCAAGACCACCCTGGTCAGCATGGCAAAACCCTGTCTCTACTGAAAATACAAAAATTAGCTGGGTGTGGTGGTGCACACCTGTAAAATCCCAGCTACTCGGGTGGCTGAGGCATGAGAATCGCTTGAACCTGGGAGGCGAAGGTTGCAGTGAGCCAAAATTGCAGGATTGTACTCCAGCCTGGGCAACAGAGCAAGACTGTGTGGTTAAAAACAAAACAAAAAACAAAAAACAGTAGGCCGGGCGTGGTGGCTCATGCCTGTAATCCCTGCACTTTGGGAGGCCAAGGCGGGGTAGATCAACAAGGTCTGCAGTTCAAGACCAGTCGGGCCAACATAGTGAAACCCCATCTCTACTAAAAATACAAAAAATTAGCCAGGTGTGGTGGTGTGCACCTGTAATCCTGGCTACTTGGGAGACTGAGGAAGGAGAATCGCTTGAAGCCAGGAGGTGGAGGTTGCAGTGAGCCAAGACTGCACATTGCACTCCAGCCTGGGTGACAGTGTGAGCCTCAATCTCAAAAAAAAGTAGCATTTTCTGAACCTTCCCTTAACATACTGGCCTGGAAAATCAAGTAAAAGAAATACCTTAAATTCCAGAAGAAAAATTTAAAGAAAGACGGAAACTATTAAGTAAAAGAGCAACAGAATAGAACAGGGAAAAGTATTTGTAATAAATATACTATAAGATGGCTTAATATCTAAAATATTAAAATTATTTAAAGAGTTCTCCTAAAAAAAGGCCTACAATTCAAAGGTAAAATGGACGAATGATATGAAAATGATATAAATAGTGAATTAACAGAAAAGCAAGCCCAACTGGTCAGTACCATGAAAAGATGCTCAACCTTCTTTGCAGTCAGGGAAGGAAACTGAAGCAATAATGAATTATTCCTTTCCACCTGTTAGACTGGCAAAGAGTACTAAAATAATGACAATGATTGTCACATACAGCTTTCCAAAAGGTTGTATAAAACCCATCCACCGCAAAATGGCAAGATCAATTAAAAATGAAAACCAAAATAACCTTGTTTCAACCTAGCAAGTCCACTCCTCAGCAACTGTTCCAACAAAATAAAGGCATCAGTACTTAAAGGTATTTAAATTGGAATGTTTATTTAAACATTGTTTGTAGTGGTGATCAAAAGGAAATATGTAAACACCTGCCAAATAGGGAAATGATTAAATAAATCATAGGACATCCATAAAATGGATAATATACAGCCATCTAAAACAAGGAATTAGATATATACCAGGTAATATGAGATTACCAAATACGCCTAACAAATATCTATATAATATGATTCAATTTTTACAAAACCTGGTCAACCATTTATATATACCTGTGTGTTCACAACTATAAAAGTATGTTAAGGACACTATAAGACGTTTATTCTGAAGGGAAGATGAATAAAGATGGAGATAGGACATAAAAACAAAAACAAAAAACACAAAACGTTAAAAAAAAAAGTTTACCATGTATGAGATACTCTTATTTATATAAAACTTAATATTTGTGTACATACATACATAAAAGATGTACAAGACATTTTAAAAGTGATTTTGTTTTAAAAAAATTACTGGTTCAAAATCATGCAAGGACGATTTATTTATTTTTATTTATTTATTTTTTTTTTTTTGAGACGGAGTCTCGCTGTGTCTCCCAGGCTGGAGTGCAGTGGCGTGATCTCGGCTCACTGCAAGCTCCGCCTCCCGGG
>NW_012107408.1:191000-195159 GCF_000951045.1 Mandrillus leucophaeus
CAGTTAGATCCAGTCACCCATTCATTTGCTTAAAAAAAAAAAAAAAAAAAAAAAAAAAAGGAAGTGAATGTGGGGAAAAAAAGCTAGCAATTTAGCTGAGGTGAAACTGTTTAAGGGTACTGGGAAAAAAAGAGATGATGCTGTGGTAGAAGAATGTTAAAAATGGGAGCAACAAACAGAAATTGGAACAATGCTGTAAGACAGCTCTAAACAAAATGCTGTTCAGGTGGGAAGAAAATGTTGCTAATTAGGAAATACACTGGTTCTTAGGAAACAAATTTTTAGAGGAAATTAGCAACTTTTTAACATTAAGGGACATCAGTATCACCCCTAAATTCCAGGATGGGGAAAAATAAAAAATCGGAACAAGGAGATAAAAAAAAAGAGGTACACATGGAAAAAAAAAAAAGACTGCATAAAAAATATAAAGCATATCAACAATTTCCGTAGGTGCCATAAATGGACAGCTGTTAGAGGCTACTGGCTCCCAATTTTGGAGAACAACTGAAGCTGACGTTGTTCCTCATTAATGTGCGTTAGATGGGAAGTAATGCTAGTCTTTGTGTGCTTCAAGCAATGGGTATCTATCTATCCATCCATCTATCTATCTATATATTTGTTTGAGACGGAGTCTCGCTCTGTTGCCCAGGCTGGAGTGTAGCGGCGCGATCTTGGCTCACTGCAAGCCCCGCCTCCTGGGTTCATGCCATTCTCCTGCCTCAGCCTCCCAAGTAGCTGGGACTACAGGCGCCCGCCACCACGCCAGGCTAATTTTTTTGTATTTTCAGTAGAGACGGGGTTTCACCGTGTTAGCCAGGATGGTCTCGATCTCCTGACCTCATGATCCATCCACCTTGGCCTCCCAAAGTGTTGGGATTACAAGGGTGAGCCACCGTGCCTGGACCAATTTTTATATTTCTTAAGTAATCATTTATTTATAATTGATTAAAAATTTCAGATTTGTGATTGGTAAATAACATGAGAGGGAATATAAAATATTAAGTACTTAATTTGTGATTTTAAACATTTTAATAAATTTATAGCTCAAGATTAAGCAAACTTTATGTAACAAATATAAATAATAACTATTAGGAATGTAATACAAATCTTTAAAAAACATTTTTTATAATAGCTAAAACAATTTCATTTTGAGAGATAATTTTATATGACTTAGAAGATACCAGTTCTGTGATGAGTATCATTAGCTAGATACATATTAGCCCCTGGATTTTTACTCCTATTCAATGACATCTAAAATTATAATATGCTATTAAAAGATACGTGGAAGAGGTGAGGCCCACGCTTTTATTACAATGCTCTAGATAATCTTAGTCAATCATAACAATATAATCTAGGATACAACATCAAACAGATATCTATAAAACAAAAATGTATTTCATTTAAAAGTGAAGTAATCATTAGCCAAGCAGAGCCAGAGGGAAAAATGAGAAATGTGCTCAAAATATTTAAAAAATCTTATAAAATCAACTAAAGATCAATATATATATAAAATGTCTTACCAGCTAGAGATTCCTCATATTTAAGAATGTGCTCAACTAGGTTATCAACAAGTTGAGTACAAGCTTTCTTCACAGGTTTATATGAGGAATCCTCTTCGGACTTCAACAACTATACATATATATATACAAAAAAAAAATCCCGGTATAATTATTCACTAGGCAATAATAAGATAAACACATTAAAAGTGTCCATAAGTAATATACTTTTCAATTTGTCATTAACAATTTAGTACTCAAAGTGCAAATTAATAAAACAAAAATATATATGTTTAAAAATATAAACCAGTAATTTACCAATACTTTCAATTTTACTACAAAGTACTTAAATTGCTGTGTAAGACCTAAGGTAAGATGTGAAAGATGCAGAAAAGATGAACTTCCCTTTCTCCCTATTCCAATCAAAAACATAGTATCACACAATACTAGCTGAATTATTTTAAATAATTAATAACTGCATCTGAATTGCATCTTAAAAGGCAATTATAAAACATAAGGGTAGATTTCTGCATTATCCTTTGCAAAATCACAAACAATGCTAGAAAAGTGTTATGAATAATGAGATGAGGATAGAGATCATTCTAAATATAGCTAAAAAGTAAAACCAATCTAATCTTTCATAATCAAAGGTCAACAGAAGAGTCATAAGGTATATATGTTTCGCTAAGAAAAGCTAGCTAATATAATTCTGAGGATATTGAAGGAATCTATATGTGTATTTGATTTCTGTGAAGAGTTCCACTGCTGTTAAATATAACTTTCTCTGCAATAATGGAAATGTTCTATATCCTTGCTGTCCAATATGGTTTCCAAGAGTCACATGCAGCTATTAAGCACTTGCAATGTACCTACTGTGATTGAGGAATTAAAATAAAATAAAATAAAAATTGAAATTAACATTTAAAAAAATGCATGTGGCTTATAGCTGGGCACAAGCTTGCGCAGCACAAGCTGAACCTTTCCCTGTAAGATACATAAATGATTAAAACAACTGACAGCAACCAGAGTAACATAACACACACACTGCCCCTTTTCCTCCAATTTAAAGAAATAAAGCAGACAGCTTCAATGTACTAGGTTTCAACTAAGAACTGCAAATTCTTCCTGCCCCATTCTCCAATTTCCTTAAAGCAGCTATTAATATCACATTCTAGTTTGATCTTTTCTGAGACAGCGTCTCATTGTCACTCAGGCTGGAGTGCAGTGGTACAATCAAAGCTCACTGCAGCCTTGACCTCCCGAGCTCAGTCTCCCATACAGCTGGGACCACAGGCGTGAGAAAACACGCCCGGGCTTATTTTTGTATAGTTTGTAGAGATGGGGTTCTCTAAGTTGCCCAAGCTGGTCTTAAACTCTTGGGCTCAAGTGATCCACCTCCCTCAGTCTCCCAAAGTGCTGGGATTATAGGCATGAGCCACCACGCCTGGCCTAGCTTGGTCTTTTATTCCATGGCAGGAGTAGAAAACTACCCTCTCTCATCCTTGGTATTCCTTTTTCATTTCCAAGGCTTCAGGTACACACAAAAGAATTAACCATAAATTTTGATTCATGACACACCATTGCCACTTGTATATGCCCTTTTAATTTACTAATAAATAATGGCATAATTTGAATCCAAATCAAGAATAAGAATAATTTTAATATCTCATATCTCCCAATGTGCTCCTTCCCTTATCCCATTTTCCTGTTTCACATGTAAGGTAACCGCTATCAGAAAATTTATCATCTCCTTGTTTTTAAAAAAAGTATAAGCTGTATGCTATTTATAGTTTTCTTTGATTTTCCACTTTCTAAAAAGGTAGTATACTTGATGTAGTCTTCTGAGATTTGCTTTTTTCACTCAACATTATGCCACTATGATCTAGGTTGTTGCATACAGCTGTATTTTACTGATTTTTCACTGCTGTACAACACCCCACTGTCTGCCTATATCTTAATTCATTTATCCACTCTTTTGTAGATAGGTTAATCCCAATTTTAGTACAACTAAGCATTCTTGTATATGCCTCCTGATGCAAATATGCAAGATTCTTTTGTGTGTATATATACTTGAAGTCGAACTGCTGGGTCATTGGATATATGCATTGTTCAATTTCACAAGATAATGCTTTTATGAGATAATTTTATGAAATCGTTGTTTTTCAAAGTGGCTGTAATATTTTCTCAATTATCATCTGTATTAAGAGACACTATCTGATCCCTCTTTTCCATCACTTGTGATGGTCTGACTTCTCTATTTTTGTCAATAAAATGGTATAGAGAGTGGTATTGATTTGTATTTCTTACTTTACTAATGGGGTTGAACACAGTATAGGCCCTATATGCTATTTTCTCCATGAAATGCCTATTAATGAACTTTACCTATTTTTCTACTGGGACTCTTGACTTATAATGGTTTTGTAGGAGAGGAGTTCTTATGTATTTATTCTTGGTATTAATTGTTGATTACATATGTGCCAAATATCTTTTCCCATTTTGTGACTTGTATTTTCACTTCAATCTTTTAAGGTTAATGGTTTTTGTGACTTGTTTAAGACATCCTTTCCTACCCAGAGACCAAAAATATATTCAGGCTGGGCATGGTGGTGCATGCTTGTAGTCCCAGCTACTCAAGAGGCTGAGGTAGAAGGATCACTTGGGCC
>NW_012107408.1:195269-212362 GCF_000951045.1 Mandrillus leucophaeus
TTTTTTCTCCTATATTTTATTCTAAAATTTTAAAGTTCTCCTTTAATCTATATGGAGTTGATTTTTCAGTTGAAGTAGGTTTCTCTCTTTTTTTTTTTAATTCTTATGGACAGTCAAATAGCCCAACTCCATTTACTAAACAGTCTATCTTGTCTTCATCATCTGCAGTGCCACCTCCGTTTTATAACAAGCATATTCTATTTGTGTAAGCCTGTTTTCTGGGCTCTCTAGCCTGTTCCATTGTTCTATTTAGTACTGATCTACTTATTACTGCTGTTAATTATGTAATGTATCTTTGAAAATAAGTCCCGATATTTTGTAAGGCAAGTCAGTGTTCCAGCTTTTGCAGAAATTATTTTTATCTTTTCTCTGCTTTTCCATATACATTTCACAATCACCTTGATATATTTAAATTTTTTATTCATGATTTTGAAGAAAGCTCACAGTTTCCCATTTTGCATTATTTTCATTTTAGGTTTTATAGTTTTATCTGTCAGATTAAGGAATTTACATTTTATCCTCATTTATTACAAGTAATCATTCAAGGATATTGAATTTTATCAAAATTTTTTCTTGCCCACTCTGAAATGATTTCTTCTACTTTAATGTTAACCTACACACATATATTAGCCATGCACTCATAATATAAAAGAACTAATCAAAGTGCATAAAATTTTTTTAAAGTATAATTTAGTTTGCTCATTTAAAAAATACCTTTTAAAGGTACCAACATTCCCAGTGATATAGGTACATTTTTACACCATCTTAATATTTTATTATGAAAAACTTCAGCCATACAAAAGAGTTGAAAAAAGTTTTATCATGAACATTCTCTAACCACCATCATCTAGATTCTACCATTAAAAACATTTTTTGTGTGTGAGACGGGGTCTCACTCTATTCCCCAGAAGAAAGTGCAGTTGCATAATCACAGTTCACTACACCCTAAAAATCCCAGGCTCAAGTGATCCTCCTGCCTCTGCCTCCCAAGTAGCTGGATCTACAGGCACAGGCCACAACGCTCAGCTAATTTGATTTATTTATGTTTTTTAGAGATGGGGTCTCAGTATGTTGTCCAGGCTGGTCTAAAACTCCAGGCTTCAAATGATCCTCCTGCCTCAACCTTCTGAGAGGCTGGGATTCCGGGTGCAAGCTACTGAGCCTGGCTCCAGGATCCTGCCTTTAAGACTTTATTCTGCTGGGATGAACACACACACACACACACACACACACACACACACACACACATACGTGTGTATACATGTATGCATATGCATACACACACACCTTTATCTATTTTACTTCCAACGCATTTCAAAGTAAACTGGAGACTTCAGTATACTACCCATTTTTTCCTTGAGATAAAACGTACATGCAACAAAATGCACAAATTTTTAGTGTATATTTGCTCAGTTTTGTCAAATGCATTTACCATTGTAATTCAAGTTCACCAAGATACAGAACAGTTGTTCTCAATCTTTAACTTATATCTGAATCATCTGGAGAGAGACTGTTAAAATACAGAATTATGGGCTCTACCCTCAGAGTTACTGATGAATTAAGTCTGGAGTAGGGCCTGAGAATTTGCATTTCTAATAAATCCCCAGGTAATGCTGGTAACTTTTAGAACCACTGATAGAGACGACTACTATCATCCCTGAAAGTTCCCTCATGTCCTTTCCCAGTCAATCCCCAGCTCCCTGCAGCCACTCTTCTGATTTTTTCCAGTATAGATTAGCTTTACCTCTCCTAGAATTTTGTATAAATGGAATTATAGTATGTACTCTTCTATGTAAGGCTTCTTTTACTCTGCACAATGTTTTCATTATCTATGTTGCTGTATGTTTTGATAGTCTGTCCCTTTTTGATGTGGAATACTATTAAATTGTATGGAATCATCATAGTTTATCCATTCACTGGTTGATAGAGATAAAATA
This sequence comes from Mandrillus leucophaeus, assembly GCF_000951045.1. NCBI lineage: Eukaryota > Metazoa > Chordata > Mammalia > Primates > Cercopithecidae > Mandrillus > Mandrillus leucophaeus. The sequence continues at coordinate 197,207 of NW_012107408.1, forward strand.
TTTCATTGTAAACTCAGAAAGATCTTGCTCTGGATTATAAAGGACAGGAACAGATGAAACATGGGTAACCCTTAACTGTTTTTCATTGCCTGTATTTTCCTTACAAACTAAAAAAGGGTCAGTCTCAGATCATAAGTAAGTAAAATGAATGGCATTGTAAAATATATTTTTGTGTACCCATCACAGGGCTATGGATGTGTTTTTTGCAGAAGACTGTCATGAAGAGCTACTCAATTTATGGTAGTGGTTTAAACTAACTGGAGTACATTTTAGAAACAAAAAAAATGTGAGGACCTTCATGACAGAAGTTATTCTTCCACATCCTACTGAAAAATGCCAAAAAACTATGAATTGTTAAAGGTTATAAAGGAATGATACCGCCATACATTTAAAAATGATACACTGGCCGGGCACGGTGGCTTGCACCTGTAATCTCAGCACTTTGGGAGGCCAAGGCGGGCAGATCACCTGAGGTCAGGAGTTCAAGACCAGCCTGGTCAACATGGTGAAACCCCGTCTCTACTAATACAAAAAAAGTAGCCGGGCGTGGTGGTGGGTGCCTGTAATTCCAGCTACTCAGGAGGCTGAGGCAAGAGAATTGCTTAAACCCAGGAGGCGGAGGTTGCAGTGAGCGGAGATCACACCACTGCATTCCACCCTGGGCGACAAGACTGAAACTCTGCCTCAAAAACAAAAACAAAAACAAAAAAGATATACTAAGCTTGAGTAATACAGTGACATCCTGTCTCAAAAAAAAAAAAAAAAAAAAAAGAAGCAAAAGAGGCTAAACATGGTAGGGCATGCCTGTGGTTCCAGCTAAATGGGAGGCTGAGGACAAAGGACTGCTTGAGCCAGGGACGTTGAGGTCACAGTGGGCCATGATGGTGCCACTGCACTCCAGCCTGCATGACAGAGCAAGACTCTGTCTCCAAAAAAAAAAAAAAAAAAAAAAAAAAAAAAAAAAGATATACTAACATAATTATTTAGACAAGGAACAGAGTTTAGTATATGTGGGAATTTGAAGCTATTTCAGTAGTACTTCAAGTTTCCCTAGAAAAACATATTCAATAACTGGGGAGAGTCAATGATCTACAAAAAACAATCAAGAACAACAAAACCCCCAAAACCCAATCCAAAAATAAAAATTAGAAATATCTGAAATTGGACTGAATGCAATGCATGTAATGTGCTCATGTAAAAACAGTAAGCATGTCAATTATTCTGGACTCAAGAATTTGTAATAACTACAGCAGTCCATTCTTTATATCCTTCCTAGCTTCTCTTAACATTTATGCATACGTTATAATTGCTCAGAGGAGTTATGTTTCTGTCATATATATATGTGTGTGCGTGTGTATATATATATATATTTGAGTTTGCTTTCTTTCACTAAAGCAAACTCTGCTAGTATAAGGAAATATATCACAAAGTTACAGTATCATTGGTAAACTAAGTTGTTGGCAGAAACTAAAGTAGGAAAGCAAAGAATAGGGAGCATCAATAGGATGGATAAACTAACTTACTAACTAAATAAATGGGACTAGAGAATAAAGATACAAAGAATGTACAAGTAAAACTATCATTGCTAAGAGATTATAAAAATGGTCATGTCCCTTCTGCTTCTAATTTGCTAATACAGGAGGATATTCTTTTAGATTCTTTTTAGTAATCCTAAATAGTGACATTTCTGATAGTTACACTGAATTCTTACTTGATCATTTATAATAACTATCAAATGAAATATATGATTTAGACCCTTTTAGAAATCATGATGTACCTTTTGGGATGGCTGACATAAACTTAACTAAGGTGGTCATAAGGCTCTGTGATATAGAGCTAATTATTTGATTTAGGAAAGAAATGATGCCAAATATATCATGTAAAAATATGAAATGAAAAATGATTTAAGAAGACAGTCTAAGACTTACACATTGAAAACACCATGAAGGTTTTTTAAAACAGATATCTTAAGAAAGTAATGTACTACTTTTACCACCACACCAAAATGGCTAAAGTTTTTAAAAAAAGACTGACAATAACGAGAATTGGTGAGGATGTGGAGCAGCTGGAACTTTCACACACAGATAGTGGAAATGAAAAATGGTTTAGTAATTTTGGAAAAACATTTTGGCAGTTTCTCACTCACCATATGACCCTGTAATCACATTCCTAGGAATTTACCCAAGATAAATGAAAACATATAACTGCATAAAACCTTACACACCAATATTCACAGCAGCATTATTCATAACACCCCCAAACTGGAAAGAACCCAAAAGTCCACAAAATGGTGAATAATGAAATTATGATATATCCATGCCATTGAAACTACTCAGCAATAAAAAGGTATATTAATATATTAGCAACAAGAATGAATCAACATTCTAAGTTTAAAAAGTCAAACACAAGATTGCATACTGTATGATTCCATTAATATGAACTTCTAAAAAGGTACAACTATAGTGACAAAAAGTAGATCAATAGTTTTCTAGGGCCAGGAAGAGAGGATCAACTGCAAAAAGGCATGAGGAAGTTTTTTAGGGTAATATCCTGTATGTTCATTGTGTTGGAGGTTACATGACTGTATATCATCACTTAAATTCATCGAAGATCAATCACTGAAAATGGGACAACTAGACATGTGCTTCCTGCTGTGATGCAATAATATTCACCACCACCTATGAGGTATTTGTCTCCCAGATTAAAAATTGAACTTTAATCATATTAAGCCTCTAGATTTCACTAAGAGTTTACTTGAAAACTGGTGGATGGAGGAACAACTTAAATGACACCAGAAAAAAGTGACCTATTAAATCCAGAATGTGGGAGATTCTACAGAAAAACATTAAGAGACTTAAGAGTATATCAACCAAAGCAACTGCAAACCAACTATAAAAATACATTTTTGAGACAGGAAAATATGAACACTGAATAGGTATTAGTTATGGAATAATGCATTACTATTTTGATATAAATGATAATATTCTGTTTTTTTTTTTTTAAAGTCATTATCTGCTAGAGATAGATAGATGCTAAAGTAACTATGAGTGAGATAATATAAAGTTTGGCATTTGTTTTAAAAGTATTATAGGCTGGGCATGGTGGCTCCTGTCTGTAATCTCAGCACTTGGGGAGGCCGAGGTGGGTAGATCACCTGAGGTCAGGAGTTTGAGACCAGCCTGGCCAACACGGCGAAACTTCATCTCTACTAAAAATACAAAAATTAGCTGGGTGTGGTGGCAAGTGCCTGTACCCCAGTTACTTGGGAGGCTGAGGTAGGAGAATCCCTTGAACTTGGGAGGCGGAGGTTGCAGTGAGCTGGCTGAGATGGTGCCACTGCACTCCAGTTTGGGCGACAGAGTGAGATTCCGTCTCCCCAAAAAAAAAAAAGAAAAAAAGGATTACGGAAAACAAAAGAAGAAAGAAAGAAAAGGAGAAAACCAGATAGGGGAAGGATAGCTATAACAAGACTGGGAAAATGCTGACAATTTTTGAAGCGGGTGATGGATATTTCTGCCTATGTGAAATTTTCTAAAATAAAAAATTTAACAACTCACAGGGAGACAAACATTTCCTTTTATGAAACTTAAAAAAAACCACTAGTTGTGGTTTGACTCTGTACTACTAAAGGAAATTCTATGCATAACATACTAAATCATGTAATTATATTTTTAATGCAATATATTGATACATTTATAAATCTTGCATCTATTAGGTACAGAGATTAAAGAAAAAAATTATCTGGAAAGAAAGTAAGATAGAATTTTAGTTAATGATTCAGAAAACTTACTTCTATAATAGGCAACTGAAGGCCAGGTGCAGTGTGGCTCATGCCTATAATCCCAGCACTTTGGGAGGCCGAGGCAGGCAGATCACCTGAGGTCAGGAGTTTGAGACCAGCGTGGCCAACATGGTGAAACCCCGTCTCTACTAAAAATACAAAAATTAGCCGGGCGTGGTGGCGGACACCTGTAATCCTAGCTACTCTGGAGTCTGAGGCAGGAGAACTGCTTGAACCCAGGAGGTGGAGGTTGAAGTGAACCAAGATTATGCCACTCCAGCCTGGGTGACAGTGAGAGAGCGAGACTCCATCTCAAAAAACAAACAAACAAACAAACAAACAAACAAAAAAACTAGGCAGCTGAATTAGAGAAATTAACAAAATCATCCAGCCTAACACATTGAAATAAATTTTCCCTACCAAAAGAACTCAAAAGGTTCTTTTAAATCATAGTCAAACAAAACAAAACAAAACAAAACAAAATAACCTATTAAATTTTATGTTACCAGGAGTCAAAAGAACACTCACATTTTGAAGGAGTTGCTCAAACCAGTCATATCCAGTATCTCTGCATGCTGCAACCTAAGGGGTGATGAAAAGTATCAAAGTTAGAAATATATTTAAAAATCTGAATAACATACACTTTTGTTATGCTTTAGCCTGAAACATGTTTCAATTCTCTGAATTCAAAAGTTTATTTTTAAACGAAACTATTTTTTCAGTAACACAACCATTTACCAATGTTATAGAACTTTATTCTAAAAATACCTTGGAAAACATTTAAGAAATTAGTTAAATATATTGAAGTTTAATATAGCACTAAATGTTTAAAGTGGCACAAGTTTAAAATGGCACAATAACTTGAACTACAGTCTGTGAGAAAAATCTGTAATATCTTAAACATTAAGAACAAAAATATTTGTTTCTTATTACCCTTCTAGATGGCACATTTTAAAGACATCAATAGAAATTTAGAAGATGACGTAATTGAATATACAGAATTTCTTTTCTTTTCTTTTTTTTTTTTTTTTTTTGAGGTATCTTGTTATTATATTGCCCAGGCTGGAGTGTAGCGCCTATTCACAGGCATGATTACAGTATACTGCAGCTTTGAACTCCTGGTTCAAGGATCTCCTGATCCCCCGTCTCAGACTCCTGGGCAGCTGGGATTATAGGCATATGCCACTGTGACTGGCAAAAATTTCTTATATTAAAAACACAAAATGTATAGCTTATGCATAATAAAAAAATTTAGCTAATCTATATTCATAATTTCTGAAAAAAGTAGGCATTACTATCTTTGCAGATTATTACCCTTGGGCGATTGTATCTGTTCTTCCATTTCTCCTTTCCCTCCCTGTTTTTAATTGCTGGAGGAATAGGAAAATCTCAGCATCAGTGTTTACATCAATTAATGCCAAGAAGTAGGGCTATATGGAAACGTCAACGACATGTTACTTGCATCCCTTGAGCATCTCCAGAAATATAAAGTAAAGGCAGCAGTACGAAATGTCAAGATTAATGAAATATCTCATTATTGTCTCTTCCTTCATAAGACATGTAGGCCTCAATTAGGTCTGGATCAACAGTGACCACACCCTTGTTCCAGTCCTTCTTACCACATCGGTAATGTTTAAAATTTTCCTTGTCATTGCTTCTTTGTCATTGTGTGGAGTTGGAGTAAACCAGAGTTTCTGGAATGTTTCATTTACTAATTTCTAGAAGAAAGAGAAATTTCAAATTAACTAATTATAACAAATATGGCAATTTCACAATTCCAAATTATCATTAGGCCCAACACAAAGCTACAAATAACTAATCAAAACAGAAATTGCCAGGAATTTCTGGTATTAATTTCCTCAGTTTTTTCTAAAACTACCAATTTCTCAAAACTATAAAATTTTTCAATTTGGTAAAGATTTTAAACAATACGAATCGGTGATACTATCCCTAGCCTGGAACTTCTTCATACTATACACTCAAATGTTTATGATCAAACTAAAAAATATATTTACTGCTTTTGGAGAAGAAGTTGTTACAGTGTTTGCTAAACTTAAAAAAAGGAACAATTATATATATTATTACATATAAATGTAAATTTACTAACGAATTTAGGACTAAAATTTTTATGTATACATAACAGCTGTACACATTTATGAAGTACATTTGACCTTTTGATACAAGCATACAATGTATAATGATCAAATCAGGGTAACTGGGGTATCCATCACCTCAAGCATTTATCACTTCTTTGTGTTAGGAACATTCCATTTCCACTCTTCTAGTTATTTTGAAATGTATAATAAATTATTGTTAACTATAGTCACCCTATTGTGCTACTGAACACCAAATTTTATTCCTTCTAGGTGTATTTTTGATAACCGTGAACCAACCCCTCTTTATTCAACCCCTCACAACCCTTCCCTCCCTCTGCTAACCATCATTCTATTCTTTATCACTATGAGACAAATTTTTTTAAAGTTTCCACATATGAGTGAAAATATGTGCTATTTTCTGTGTCTGGCTTATTTCACTTAACATAATGAAACAAAGTATCTAATAATTTAGAAAAGTAAAAACATAACATTTGAAAATTAAAATAATCCATGAGAAACCTTTGAATATAATGCAATCTCTATAATAACAATCAATAAGTCAATTAACACACACATGCACATTTTTTGAGATGGAGTCTCACTCTGTTGCCCAGGCAGGAGTGCAGCAGCAAGATTATAGCTCACTGCAGCCTTGAATTCCTGGGCTCAAGTAATCTTCCTGTGTCAGTCTCTAGTGTAGCTGGAACTACAAGCATGCTCTACTATGTTTGGCGAAATTTTTAAAAATTATTTTCATTATTTTATTTTTTATAGAAATAGGATTCTTACTATGTTGCCCAGGCTGATCTTCAACTCCTGGCCTCAAGCCATTCTCCTGCCTTGGCCTCCCAAAGTGCTGGGATTATAGGCATGAGCTACTATGGCCAGTCTTAAACAGATATTACCATTGTGGAACTGGTTGGTTAAGATCAGATTATAATAATTAAAATAAAAATCTAGAAACAAAAAAGTATTAAAGTATTTTTCTTAAGTTTATAAACTAAAAACGATTCACTGTAAAGTTTTTGGATATATTTAAAATCAACATTTAGGTGCAATAAACATTTAACTTATTTTAAACATTAATGAAAAATAAATTTAAAAGTCAACATTACCTTAATGCCCTCTTCATCATTGACTCTGCGAATCATTTTTACACACATTTCTGTGATTTTTGGAAATGTTGGCTGTTCAATACAAATGTCTCTGAGAATCTTTATTACTCTTTTCCTGACACTGATACCAGTATCCTAAAAACAGAAATGTATTTTTAAGTGTCAGAAAAACTGAGATGCCTTGTGTGTGAAATTAGAAAATACGTATCCACACGCAGTATGTTCGCTATTTGTTAACATGATAAACACATTTGACATATTTGCTCTTTACATGCTTTCTTACTGCTACTATAAATGTGTTATTATATTGTCTTTACTTTTAAAGTATGATATCTAATATATAGAAACATATTTTATAGTTAAGCCCTGGACACAAGACTAGAAGTATACGCTTGTAAAAATTAAATGAGAAAACAAACATAAGCTTTAATATAGTGTCTGGCACTTAAACAGCACACGAAGTATCACTTATAAAGTGACTTCATAAAAATGTTTATTTAACCTGAATCTAATCAAACCTTTGGCATTATCTTATGGTTATTTCTTTTTCTTTTTGAGACGGAGTTTTGCTCTTGTCGCCCAGGCTGGGGTACAATGGTGCGATCTCAGCTCACTGCAACCTCTGCCTCCCAGGCTCAAGTGATTCTCCTGCCTCAGCCTCCCAGGTAGCTGGGATTACAGGCGCATACCACCATGCCTACCTAATTTTTGTATTTTTAGTAGAAACAGTGTTTCACCATGTTGGCCAGGCTGGTCTCAAACTCCTGATCTTTGATGATCCACCTGCCTCAGCCTCCCAAAGAGCTGGGATTACAGGCATGAGGCACTGCGCCTGGCCTATCTTATGGTTTGTAAGAGATACAAAACACAAGTTAAATTAAACAAAGCATGGGAAAGTAACAAAGGATCAGGCCTTTTTAACCAGTCAATGTCATATGGGAAGTATGTAAAAAAGAAAAAAAAAAAAAGAATATAGTCTTCAATTTTAAGACATGACCCCCAAATGCAACATATTACCTTTGACTGAATTCTGATTCTTAAAAAAGGAGAATGAAAAAACATTTTTAGGACATCGGAGGATCTAAGAACTAGTATTCAGATGATAATAGAGAGTGTTAATTTGGGTGAGATAATGGTTTTGTTTATATAGCACAGTATCATTTTTTTGGTGATTCAAACTGAAGTGTTCACAAGAAAAGCAGTAAAAAATATTTGACTTAAAATAATTTAGCAGAAAGTACAGATGAAGTATGGAGGTAGGTACAAGGGTGTTCACTGTACTATTTTTCCTTCACAAACTTTCATATTTAGAGTTTTAAAAATAAAAAGCATCAGACATGTAGTGTGCAAAATTATTAATCTCCATTATGTGATTTTAGCAATTCCCAAAATATTTTAGGATATTTTACTAGGGTTACCAATACCAGGGTTCATTAGATATTTGGGAATCCTGTGATGGAAGCCCTAAGAAGGGAAAAAAATTTTCCAGCCTTTCTCTAAATTATTTGTTTCTTAACCAAGATTTATGCCTAGTTGAAGCTAAAAATTACTCTATACTTCTGTCACACAATGTTCTGATACTAGGCCAAGGGTGACAAAATAAACTCTTGTCATTGAGATAATACTTGATTTTGTGCACTAGTACATCTATGTTGAGTAAGTCAATATGCCTGCAGTGGGTAGTGTGGAGATTCCACAGATATTTCCTAATGCCAATGTTTCCTTTTATTTTTCAGAAAGATGCTTCAGAGCCAGAGAATTCCATGATGTATGCAGAACTTCTTAAGTTTGCTCTTAAACCTCAAAGAACTTTTGGGCTTAACTTGTAGGTATCTGAGCTCATCATTACTCAGCTTTAAGGAAACAAGAAGATGCACATAAGGGATCCAAAAATATTGTCAGATACCAACGTTCTGTACTTGTCTCTCACTGAAATAATTCTTCTTGTTTATATATATACATACATACATATATACATAAAATCACTCTAGATTCTTGTTCAAAAACATTTAACTATCCCATGTGGTTCCTATCATCTACTCATTGTACACTGGTATAATTAAAAAGAAATAGCAACTGAAAAAAGGAATCCAATTATTACCAATGATTTGTTTTATGATACTGCAAGGGCTATTCTTGAAAATATGCACTTGTTTAGAAAGTGGCAATAATTCATAAATTAGACAATATAAATATATAATTGGTACATTTATTTTTCTAGCTTAACACTTTAAAACAAAACATGATACTTGAACAGCAAAATTATATTCATGAATCATTATAAAAATGACAAACATACCAATATTCTTTCAATCAGCATATCATAATACTGTTCAGCAAGCTGAGGTCGACAAAGGACAAATCGACCTAGTAATTCTACTGCTGCTTCTCGGACACTAGTCGAATTATCCATCAATCGTCCATGAACACCTCGTTGCATATCAAGCTAAAGAAAAATGAAGGAAAAAAAGCAATTTATACCTAAATAGAGTGAATATTCCAATTTGAATAGAAAAGAAAGAATCATTTTTGCTCTTTACCCTTGCTAGAATACTGGGGTCTACAGCAACAACCTCAGACAAACACTTCATGGCTTTTGTTCGAACAGCAATTGCATTTTCACCAAGAACTCGTAAGATCTGCCAAGCAAACATTGACATTTTCGTAAATTTTAGAATACATAAAATATAATTTAAAATAGCATGAAAACATGCAAAAGAAAACAAATCTATTATTTACCTCTCTTTAATCTGTATATAAATGAGTAAAGGATCTTTTCTACTGATTGAAAGTGTAACTTAAAGATCAGTACAGGTGTTAAGTATACAGTCCATACTTTGGAGCCTTTCCTTTATCCAATTAAACCTGTTTTTTAATTGTTATGCTTCATTTGCAGAACCTGTAGCCCCACTGAAACCTTGCTATGTGTAACTTGAATCAAAGATATTTAGTGTCATTTAAATCATAATTTGGTAGTTGAATATTTTGTATCTTATTTTATTATTTTATTTTATTTTTTGGGATGGAGTCTCGCTCCGTCGCCCAGGCTGGAGTGCAGTGGCGTGATCTTGGCTCCCTGCAACCTCTGTATCCCGGGTTCAAGCGATTCTCCTGTCTCAGACTCCTGAGTAGCTGGGATTACAGGCACGTGCCACCACGGCAGCTAATTTTTTGTATTTTTAGTAGAGACAGGGTTTCACTGTGTTAGCCAGGAAGGTCTTGATCTCCTGACCTCATGATCTGCCTGCCTTGGCTTCCCAAAGTGCTGGGATTTAGTTAAATGTTTTTCTAATGTCACTTACTCTACTGACACCATATGTGTGTGCATTCATACAAATATATATGTATCAGTTTATTTGTAAAACAAGAATATGTAAAAGGGATGTAGAACAAGGACTTTTTTTTTGAGATGGAATTTCCCTCTTGTTGCCTAGGTTGGAGTGCAATGGCATGATCTCGGCTCACTGCAACTTCCACCTTCCAGGGTCAAGCGATTCTCCAGCCTAAGCCTCCTGAGTAGCTGGGATTACAGATGCGTGCCACCACGCCCAGTTAATTTTTGTATTTTTAGTAGAGACGGGGTTTCATCATGTTTGTCAGGTTGGTCTCGAAATCCTGACCTCAGGTGATCCACCTGCCTTGGCTTCCCAAAGTGTTGGGATTACAGGCCTGAGCCACTGCACCTGGTTGGACATTTTAATACAAAACCTTAAAACAAACACTACATCTATGATCTTTTGAGTACTGTACTCAACAATGAATGACATTATATACTACTCACAAGCATCCAGAATCAGAAAAATCAACATCACTGTATAAGGAATTCTTGTCCAGTTTACCTGTGTCAAATAAATATCAAAGCTCTGGGCAAACGGCCTCATGGAGGCCAAGTATCGAACAATCAAGCAAGCATCATCGTAGTCCACAGTATCAGAGTTCATCCTGCAACAAAAAGTCATTAAAAATTTATTTTTCTTTTTTGTAACTTAGGTATCTAGATATCAAGGAGATAAATGTAAACTGTTTTCTCCTTGGATCTTACTTTAATGTGCTAAACTGAGAAGGTGTGGTTTTGATAATGCTTCTAAGAAACTTTTTTCGGTTTTCAGCTCGATGCATAATTTGGCCAGTTGTCTCAATTTCCTTTGCATGATGTGTTCCTTCAGATGATTCTTCATCTTTTTGTGATTTCATTGCTTTTTCTGTTTCCAGAGTCGTGTCTCGAAACCACTGGGCTATATAAAATTTACGAGAAAACTGGAAAGAAATTAGACAGACTTGAGCTTGATGAAATTAGCAACAAGATTTCCAAGTTAAGTAATAAAGTTGGAGTGCTCACATTACAGGAATACAAATATTAAAGTTTACTTTATAACAACTCCCATGTGATAAAAACAGATTTTAAGAAAGCCAGAAAATTTAGAATATCCTAAATGTTAGAAAACTTATTATTTTACTATGTTCCAATACTTAATGATGTCAAGATAAGTTGATAAACACAAGTGTATTAAATATAGAATACTATTATCAACTACTTAATCAAGGACAATATCATGACAAAATTAGATGATGGGTCAACTAGGAAAGTTTATATCAACTGGATAAAATGCTGAAGGTAGAATTATTCATCTGTTTTCAAATGTTAGTTCTCCAAGAAACACACAAGACAACTGTCACTGAAATAGTTTAACACTGAGACACACCTGTAAATCTGTTCATTTGAATACAAACTGAAAACCTGCAGTATTTGGCTGAATAGCTTAGTGGTATCCCATTTCTTTCAATTACATATCCCATCAGTTAAAAAATAAAATCAAATACCTCTATGTATAATGTTCTCAAATAACAGTTTATAAATTTTGTACATGAACCTCTTATACTAACATTTTGGTTATATTATGTAACATACATGAAATAAAAATAAAATTATATTTAAAAAAAAATATATAAAAATCCAATAGTTTATTTTTACAGGCTTATAGATCATCTCATGTACCACTTGGCCCATACTTACTCTGAGAACCAATGACCTAGCCTAGTCTCAAAGATCACTTATGGAGAGACTTCCAAATATTTCTCGTCACACAATTTTAGGACAGTACAGTATCCTTAACCAGAATTCCATATAAGACAAATCAACCCAAAGCATTCTTTTCTATTTAGATTATCAAGTATCCTTTTGTTTTGAAGATAAATATTCCAAACAACTTAAGTTTTCCTCTTCATCATCCTACCTCCCAATTTTCTTAAACCCAATTTAAATAAACATTTAATATCTCCAAAAGAGGGGAAAACAATCCTACCACTAGTGAAGGATCAGTCTCAGTGTTTTCATCCAAGTAATCAAGCAAGGCTTTTTGTAATTGTTGGATTTCATCTTCCCCTCCTGAAACCTATAGAATAAACCAAATAAGAACAAAAAAAGGTATTACTGGTGTGCTTTTATAAATCATCTAATTGTAAACACAAATCTCAGGGAAAAACTGATATTAAAAATGAAAATACAACCACAGTTAACTAAAAGGAAACAGAAAAATAGTATTTCTGAAAAATATTATATATTGGTAGCTGAAGTTTGCCTTTTTTGTTTTACTTTTTTTGAGATGGAGTTTCACTCTGTTGCCCAGGCTGGAGTCCAGTGGCACTATCTTGGCTCACTGCAACCTCTGCCTCCTGGGTTAATACAATTCTCCTGCCTCAGACTCCCTAGTAGCTGTGACTACAGGCATGGTCCACAATGACTGGCTAATTTTTGTATTTTTAGTAGAAACAGGGTTTCACCATGTTGACCAAGCTGGTCTTGAACTCCTGATCTGAAATAATCCACCCTCCTGAGATTATAGGTTTAAGCCACTGCACCCAGTCTTTATTTTTATGAACTACATGTCATTTTTTTTAAAAAAGAGCTCATAGGTAGTTGACATACAAATGATCAGAAAAATGTGTTAAATCTTCAGAGGTAGGAAGAATTTGCTTTTGGAAATACGCGTTGAGAGTCATGAAAATTTACAAATGATCCTTCCCCTTGAGTTGCACAATGTATAATCAATATAGCCATACATGGCAATAAGAGGTTCCAGGCCCACTTTAAGAAACACAGTAAGTCATCCAGTAACTAGATCTTCGTTTCTACATTACAATTCACCAATAAAAGGAACCAAGATTCCTAGGAGAAACAGCTGATCCCAGTGCTAGGGTAGGGAAGGTAAAAGATCTGCCTGAAACACCTTTTTGTTCTAGAAAGCAAGCCCTCAAATTATGATGGGAACATATCAAAAGGACATAAAAGCCAGCTTCAAAGGGTTCTCATTGATCAAATCTAGGATGATTTGAGCATTAAAATAATGACAGCAACAAATTATAATTTACCAGAGTAGGTACTGTAGTATTATATTAGATGTTAATATTATATTAATGATAATTTTTTGCTTTTGATAATTGTACTATAGATATTTAAGTGAGAGCTCTTGTTTGCAGAAATATACACTAAGCAGTCGCTCCCAAGCTTCAGCATTCACTCATTAGAATCACCTGGAGGGCTTGTTAAACCAAGAGTTTTTGATTCAGTAGGTCCAGGGAGGGTCCTAAGAATTTGTATTTTTGTTAGAAATGTACTTGTTAGTTCCCAGGTGATTTTAATATTGGTGCTACCTGTCAAGGGGATCACACTTTGAAAATCACTGCATTAGAGAATTCAGGGGTAAAGAGGGAATCACGTCTGCAACTTCAAGTGGTTCAAAACAAAATTTTAAATAAATGCATATACAGACACACATACATCTATATTTTGAAAGATGATAAAGCAAATTTTGTAAATTGTCAATAATTGAGGAATTTGCAAGAAGTTTTTACGGGAGTTCTTTGTAGTATTCCTACAATTCTTCTCTAAGGTTGAAATTATTTCAAAACATGAACTATAGCAAAAAAAAATTAGAGGCATTTCTACCAACATGGATATGATTATGAGCATAAAAAAAGACTAGAAAAAAATGAAAACAGAAGTTGTATACAGTAGGATTAGAAATCATTTCCTCACCAGTTTTCTCACATAACTTTATTACTACCACCTTATCCACATTAAAAAAAAAAAAAAAAAGCAATAAAACACTTTTTTCCCCCATATGAAAACTCTCTAATAAAGTATAAAAAAGCTCTCCTCACACCTCCTTGGTATGAGAAGATACATAACATTCAAAAGTACAAAACGATCTTATTGGGTATGCTAAATCACCATTCAGTAAATTAAAAACTTAAATAAAATTTATGTTAAATCAAATATAAAACACCATTATACATTATTAAGTGTACTTCACAAAAAGAAAGTAAATGATTTATATGAACCATTCAGAAGTCCCTGTTAGACTAAACAATTCGTTCTCGGGTCTTAAAATTTCTCACTGGGGCTTTGAAAAGTCCACTTTTAGAAGTAAAAATCTTACTTTGAATCCACAAAATGAAATGCAAAAGTAATGGAAGGACATCCAAAGAAAATAACTATTATTTATTCCCACAATTTTAATCCTGTATCTTAGTACCTGTTTTAAAATGCGTTCTATAGATCCTTGATCCATTTTGCTTGTAACAGCATCTTTCCTCAGCCGTGCAGCAACAGTTCCAAGGTAATCAAGAGATGCCACTCTTAAAGCCATCTCTGTTGACTTGTTACTGAACTGATGAACCTAAATATCAAAATAGTTTTTGATTTAATAATTTATAACAATATATTTTAAATAGCAATTTATCATATAAATTCCCAATCTAAATTGTATAATTTAAAATTTAAACTTTTTTTTTCCCCTGTGATACTGTCCCATAAAGTCATTTTTGCCTTTTGATTTTCTGGAATCTGAACATTTTCATGTGACTAAAAAAATTACAGATTAAACTTCCTTAAGAACAACATAACTCTTTAAATATGTAGGCTCAACTGTATATTTGCACAAAATGTGGTATTACTGCATACAAATTTCTAAGGGTGGAATTCTGATGCCTATAAAAAGTTATTATAGGGAGGCCGAGACGGGCGGATCACGAGGTCAGGAGATCGAGACCATCCTGGCTGACACGGTGAAACCCCGTCTCTACTAAAAAATACAGAAAACTAGCCGGGCGAGGTGGCGGGCGCCTGTAGTCCCAGCTACTCGGGAGGCTGAGGCAGGAGAAT